>NC_091461.1:35144512-35444512 GCF_027789765.1 Dendropsophus ebraccatus
CTGTGATAACACTGTATCTGTAGGTGGTGTGGGCCAGAGCCCAGGGGGGGTATGTCTGGCAGCACTGGAGTTGCTGGACATCTGGGCTGCCTCCTCCTTTAATGCTGTTATTGTTTGCAGTGTGGTCACCGCGCCGTTTTTAAGTTAGGACCCACACGAATCAGGAACCTTGAAGCGGTTGTGTGGCTTATGCACTTTGATCAGATTGTAACTAGCTCCTGATGTTAGTAGTATATAGTGATCTCCCTGACCATAACCAGACTTCAGCCTTGGGCTGGTAATATGAATAATGCAAAGACCTTTCATGTTTCTATCTTCTGTTTATGCAAAATATTTCAATACTAATTTATATTATGAAATGTATTTCCTCAAAGTGAATTTTGATCAAAGAAGGGAGGCTGTGCCGTCACACAGGAATCTCAGCTCTGCTTCATCTGTATCGATTCCCTTCATATTTTAAAAGCTGAACACCACATTAAAGAGGGTAAAATCTGTAGTAAGTGGTTTATATGGGTGCTTTTCTGATATTCACATGGATAGAGCGGCCCCGGCGCAGGGATGCAGCACGCCTTCCCGTTTGTGAACCGCGGCCTGGTTCTTGTGTACGGCGTAGGTCTATTCCCGGGCACCAGCTAGGGTTAAAGCTTTGGAGGCGGGCCCAGTACAAGGAAACCCCTGCCCCTCTACTACACCATATGCAAAAACCAAGCCATGGGTCACAAAAAGAACCGCAGCACCGGCATCCCTGCGCCGGCACCGCTCTATCTGCGTAAATATCAGAAACCAATGTACCGGTGGTACATTCGCTTTAACAAACTTCCAAAGATTATCCGGGTATGGTATGAGCCCTCCAACTATACGTGGTCAGTTGTTATACTAGTTTCATATGAGGAAATGGGTAGGACTGCAATCTCTGCACCTCATACAGTTATGGTCCTAGGGACAATACTTTAGTAGAGATGTGCATTTCCTCACCATTGTTACTGCAGGGGTGGTAGTATTTTGTCACAGCGATGTCATCTGCAAGAAAAAGAAACTTTAGTAAATTACAGGTACTGCTATATAATTTATACATAGACTTGGGGAGACCACAAAGGAAGACTTGACCTAGAACATTCACACTTCTAAAGAACTGAATGGCTGCACGCCTCTGCCACTAGGGGGAGCTGCATATAGATTTTTACAGCTGCCTTTAAAGGGGTTGTCTAGCAAAAATATTTTTCTTTCAAATCAACTGGTTTCAAAATGTTACATAGATTTGTAGTTTACTTCTATTGAAAAATTTCAAGTCTTCCCATACTTATAAACTGCTGTATGTCCTGCAGGAAATGTTGTTTTTCTTTCAGTCTGACACAGTGCTCTCTGTCGACATCTCTGGTTGAGACTGGAACTGCCCAGAGCAGAAGTTTTTTTTAAATGGGGATTTGCTACTGCTCTGGACAGTTCCTGTCTGGGGCAAAGGTGGTAGCAGAGAGCACTGTGTCAAAAAAGAAAACATAATTTCCTGCAGGACATACAGCAGCTAATAAGTATAGGAAGACTTGAGATTGTTTTTATAAATTCTTTATTTATCAAAATCACATTTTCTGCAAACATTAACCGGATAGGGGACACATCCCCAGTCATGTGGTATAACAGAAAGACATATGAGGTATAAAACACAGTCGCAGATAGCTAACATAATGTCAGAGACTTGAGATTTCTAAATAGAAGTAGATTACAAATCTATATAACTTTCTGATATCAGTTGATTTGAAAGAACAAGATTTTCACTGGATAACCCCTTCAAACTCCATAGCTATTAAACTGTATACTGTGGCATGTGCATGTTGGGTCCATTGATTTCAATGGACTAAACATAATCTACCGGTGTCTAAGTTTACTCCATTTTGGAACCCATACTTTTTTTTTTGCAGCCACCTGCTTTTTGGAATTCCTTAAAAATGTATGTGCTGGTAAGTGGACCAAATGTAGTAAATAGTAGGCTATGTTTGGTCTATTGAAATCAATGGATCTAGAATGGGTAAATGCTGCCAGTAATGCCAACACATACCCAGATATTACACTACTTTATAGATTTACTCGTCACAGCCAACAACTACTGTACATTGTATACACCGATTTACCTGTCTCATAGTAGTCTAGGATAGTTGCAGTGGCTGCCTGAAGGTTTCCAACAGGAATTTCTTGCTCAACTAAGAATGAGAAGGTCTTTACATCTTTATTGAGCTGATTCAAGACAAAAGAAAAGCAAGTTAGTAAGTAAACATTTAATTTCATTGTATAGATACTGTATATTTGCTGTATCTATTGCATCAGCAGAACAACGATATACTGTAGTGAGTCCATACAATGAGTAACTGCACAGTTATATAACTAGGCTGACTCTATCAGCTTTGTGCATATTCTGTAGTCTGTCCTATGAGATGCAGCTTGACACTGCTCTATTGATTGGAGACAGACTGAAGCTGCATCTTATAGGAATACACATACTCTATTAAATGGGTTATCCAGTGAAAAATCTTTTTATTTCAAATCAACTGGTTTCAGAAAGTTATATAGATTTGTAATTTACTTCTATTTAAGAATTTCCAGTTATCCAGTACTTATCAGCTGCTGTATGTCCTACAGGAAATGTTGTTTTCTTTTCAGTCTGACACAGTGCTGTCAACTCTGTCCGAGAGAGGAACTGTCCAGAGCAGGAAAAGTTTTCTATGGGGATTTGCTGCTACTCTGGACAGTTCCTGTATTGGACAATAGTGGCAGCAGAGAGCACTGTGTCAGACTGAAAAGAAAACTACAGTTCCAGCAGGACATACAGCAGCTAATAAGGATGGGAAGACTTGAGATTTTAAACAGAAGTAAATTACAAATCTATGTAACTTTCTAGGACCAGTTGATTTGAAAGAAAAAGATTTTCCCTGGATAACCCCTTTAAGTAAGTTAGAGGACAAATTTTTTGTGTCACTTGCTATCACTATCACTTAGACTCAGAGCATGTTGAGTGATGCGACTCTGCTCCTCCTGTCTCTGCATATCCAGAGGCATTGCAGGAAATTAAGGCTGTATTAGAAGAACCATGTCAGAGGGGAAGAAGGAATGAAGATGGCAGACAACCTGTAGACAATACATCAACTAAAATAGGTATACACAAGTGTCTCTACATTATTCTATAAAAGTAGCCAGAAATGAACTATATAGGCAAAAAAAAAATTGTTTTTCTATGCCTGGTGTTGTTGCTGCGTGCAGTATATGGACAGCATTCAATGGGGTTGGATGTTGTGATGGACAAACAACCTCCAGAAAACCCTTTTACGTTACAGTAAGAATAACTGAGCTTACCTTCTCGTAGTATACAATGACTTTATTGGTATGACTCTCTGTCCTGCTAATGGAATTGCGTCTTTGTAGCTGGAAAAGAAGATATAAGTCTACATGATGAGCCTTTATTAAAGGACATCACTAAACAATATATAGTATAGTGTGTGGTTATTATACCTCTCTGACAGAAGACTTCACCGGGGAGTATCCAGATGGCAGCTTGATGTCTACTAAAGCCATATTTGAGACCTCTCTCTTGCCGATGTAGCTGTAAGAACAGATTCAAGATAAAGATATATATATATATATATATATATATTCCTCCCCCCTCATTATATGACTCAGATTTCTAATATATTCCAGTATTCCTACCTGTACTATATAACTACCACAGCGACATGTCAGAGCAGAGGGCACATATAAATACTATCATTCTTATTGAGTTTTAAAACGTTCACTTTTTTTGATACAAGATTCCAAAAACATTCAGGAGCCCATGTCTATCCTGCCCACCTCAGTCTACTGGCCTAAATCCAGCCTCTCTGTGTCCGTGGGGGCCCCAGCCATTAGCCCTCACCCCATCATTCTATCATGAGTTACAGAACATTATCATATGGAAAAAAACCTTAAAGCGGACCTGTAACCTTTAAAAAAATAGCACCATCACTGCTTTTTTATTTTTCTACCTCTAAGCCCTATTATTTAGCAATTGGTGCAGTTAATTTCGATACCCAATATGCTAATGTGCCCTAGACTTTCAATTGGACGTGATCTGCTTCTTAGTCTGAATAGGGAGAGTCTTAGGTTCACACCCGTTACAGCAGTAGTGACCACCCCCTTGACAGTCTATGGAGTTGTAGTTTATGTGCTGTCACACACTGTTCTTAATTGGGTGTAAACCTAAGGCTGTTTAGGTGGTGACAGCCCAGGCCTCATCCCTATTTTGGCTCATCCAGGACACACTCTTCTAGTCTGCACACGTATGAAGACAAAGGTGGAAATACATTATAATAGTCTTACAGTAGTAGTTCTGTATTGTGCTTTCACACAAAAACACAAAAAAAATGCAACAGCTCACCGCAATGGCAAGATACATTTTTGAGTTTTGTGTGCTTGCAATTTCAGCCATAGCAACGTGCTCCTGCCTAGTGTGAATGGTGTTCTAGGAGACCAAATCTGTCTTTTTTTCTGTATTGTGCTTTACATGATTTTATATACGAAAGTTTATGGACCATTGGAATTCACATTACCAACATTAGAGTAAGGTTTGAATGGAGGTAAGATGTTATGTAACTATATTGTGCATAAATGTTATAGATCTAATATATAGCCGGGACTCCTGAGGACAGTTATTAATACCTCAGTCAGTATATATACACATATATAATGATGCTCGTACATCTCACCTGACATTGACATGGATGGTAAATGATTTAGAGACTTGACGTTACAGATCTCCGGCACTGTAGACACAAAAATGGTAAATGGTGCTTCACCTTCAGGATGTGGCACGTTGTACTTCAGGTTAGTCTGCAACACAAGGACATTTCTGTCATTTTATTCAGTTCAAGCCATCAACACTTTGTAAATTTAGCAAACGGAAATGAACGTGTCAAACTGAAAAATACTGAACTTGGCGACCAGGGAACAAAAGTGTAATGGTTCTCCAAGATGAGAATGGTTATTGGTGTAAGCACTAGTATACTAGATGTTAGGCACTAGATCTACAGCCAACCAGTTCCTCTAGGCAGTAGATTTCAAGTATAAAACTAATGGAAGTTAAGTGGGTCCTATGGCAAATGAAGACCAACATTGACCCATGACGTACAATATTTCTGTACTGTGGTCTCCATGTCAGTCTGCAATAGGCCTTCACAATGACATTTAGAGACTAGCAATAACCACTAGGGTGGTGTCTTCCACTTCAGCCCTTGTATCATATGTTACCTGTCAACTCTTACATTTTCCATCTTATTGGCTCTATTTTGCCCTTGTACGTACTCATTGTCAGTTGAAGCAGACACTAAATGGTATTTGTCCATAAATGGACAATATATAGAGTTATAATGGACCTCATTCAAGTTATAATGCGAAACACTAAATTTTGCCATTCTTTGGTTACTTGTTAATAAAGGCTATAGGGCTAAATTGTTTCCCCGTACACATGAGATAATAATGGGAATATTACACTGTTGTCCCTGATGACTAACAGAGGAGAATAACTCTACTCGCCCCTTGGAGTCTGCTACCAGGATAAAAAAAAAAGTTCAAAATGTTGGAATGTACATCTTATTCTGGAAGTACTAGAAAAGACTACAGGCTAAAACATACACAATACTAGGCCAACATTACGTGAGTATCTTCTCAAGACGTCCATATCTGTAGCCCCTTACCTGTAAATACAGACAGCCAGATCCGCTGATGGTGGCGGTGTATTCCCCAGGCACACTCGACAAAGGAACCTTCTGCAGGAGTAGCCGGTTAGAGTCTTCTACATCAAATTTGACAATTGGGGCATTGTCCATGGTTAAGGTGACTACTCGCGGACCATCATGGCTCAGAGCATGATAACCATAAAGGGAGAGCGCCTGAAGAGCGACCACTGTGTCCTGGACAAAATACAAAACATTTTGAAATCTCATTGACATTGCGGACAACATGAGGATACAAATACAGAGTTATTTTAACAGCTATGTCCACCATCACCTACAGGTCTCCTGGTTCAGGGCAAGACTTGCACCATCAGGGTAGGTACTTGTACCATCAGGGCAGGAATGTACCATCAGGTTCACAAAAAGGACTGCGACATTGGCATGCCCGCACAGGTACCGATCCATTGAGGTAAAAAAACCAAAGCGATGTACCTGATAGTACATTAGCTTTAAGGTTGTGCAACCCATGAAGTCACACAGAATGCATCAGACATCCCTGCTGAAAAGCACCACTAGGAATTTTAATAAAATTTATATAGGGGCATTACCTAGACATTATAAAGCACTGCCATTATATTTCCATATGGATGTAGTTGTTATTTAGTCATTGTATCTTGGTATTATTTAAGCTCTGTATGATGTGTCCCATTACTTAACTAGTGGCCCCTGTAATGTCCCTTCTCTAGCCCTAATCAAAGACAAGCTCAATCATTTTGGAACATTTAGGCCAGTCCAAGTGTGGTTCCTCTTTAATTGCATGTTCTTTTTTGAGTTCCTTGTATATTTCTTAATTCCTATTCTTGTTGTCCTGATTCTGTGTTTAGAAATCATAGGTCTTACTTAGGGCCCTATTCCACCGGACGATTATCGTTTGCATAATCGTTAACGATTAACGATCTCAAACGACCGCTATTGCGAAAGACCTGAAAACGTTCACTCATTTCCATGGAACGATAATCGTTACTTATGATCGTAATTGCGATCGTTTTTCTTCGCTATTTATTCGCTATTGCGTTCATATCTATTGCGAACGACCGAACGATGTCTTATTCAATGCGAACGATTTGCGAACGAGCAACGATAAAAATAGGTCCAGGTCTTATAAAGCGATCAACGATTTCTCGTTCGGTCGTTAATCGTTAACTGCATTTCAACCGAACGATTATCGTTCAGATTCGAACGATATAACGATAATCTGAACGATAATCGTCCGGTGGAATAGTACCCTTAGGGCCCTATTCCACCGGACGATTATCGTTAGCATAATCGTTAACGATTAACGATCTCAAACGACCGCTATTGCGAAAGACCTGAAAACGTTCACTCATTTCCATGGAACGATAATCGTTACTTATGATCGTAATTGCGATCGTTTCTTCTTCCGTATTTATTCGCTATTGCGTTCGTATCTATTGCGAACGACCGAACGATGTCTTATTCAATGCGAACGATTTGCGAACGTTCTGCGAACGAGCAACGATGAAAATAGGTCCAGGTCTTATAAAGCGATCAACGATTTCTCGTTCGGTCGTTAATCGTTACTGCATTTCAACCGAACGATTATCGTTTAGATTCGAACGATTTAACGATAATCTGAACGATAATCGTCCGGGGAATAGGGCCCTTAGTGTGCCTTTCTGTCAATTATCGGTGTAGTTTTTCTGGATCTTAATGCCTTCTGCTTGTTTCCATTGTATAGTTTAGTCTAGGGGTAGTGCAGGGACATTACAGGGACAACTTTATGTTAGGGAAAGATATAAAGTCTGAGATACTGCTAGATTATCAGTTATTATGGTCTGTTCCATTTCTGACAGTTGTCTATACAAATCCACCTGAACCATCATTCTAGCCATTATTTCCACTTCCACTCATCTAGTGGTGAGTTGCTATTTTTATCTTGTTACCTCTGATATTGTTATATGCTTGTATTATTTTTCTTGTGAATGCCTTCTAGTCATCCTTTTCTGCCCTACTATAGGTCCTGGGGGTATTTGAGTACTGAGGGCCATTGTAAGGACCCAGGAGAAGTGACTGCTATATGTGAAGATGTCTAGCAACCGGCCAACATTGTTGCATTAAGACTATTATTGTTTAACGGATACATGTGTTTACAGGATCCTGAGTATCACATAAGTCTACCTGTGTAGATGAAAAGCCGCCTGTGGGGTTCTGTTGCTCTATCAGCCAAGTGACAACTTTTGTGGCGGCAGTCATGTCTTCGGCAGTGACGCTAGGTTTAGACAACATGGCCAGCAGCACATAAGATGTCATCTCAACCTCGATAGATGCGGCTCTTCTGTACCGAGGTCTCACTGAAGCTTCTGAGAGTTCTGGGCGATGCCAATGGACTGTGTCATCTAGAATATAAAGGATACAAGATCTTATATATTTCTATTATATCCTATGCACATATATAAAACCACTAAGTATTCTTTAATATCAGCCTTTGTAATGGAGGGAAATGCCAATTTTAGAGTAAACTTCCATCCAAAAGGTAATAGTGGAGCTTGGATCTGACCAGGGCCAGTACAACTACAAGAATCTCTCTCCCTGTGATGTAAGTCCTCTTCTCTGTTTTCCCCATCTTTGATCTGTTATAATGATGTTTTATGTATGTCCCACTTAAAGAGATAATAGATGAATGCCGATACTTCTTCTACAAGCTAGTACAGCACAACTTCTCTCAAAGGTGGGATGGGGTTACCCACTTCAATAGATACATATACCAAATACTCACCGGCCCATGGCCTGGGGTACAAATATATAAAATATTTTAAAACTATGATCCCCTATTGCTGTTAATGAGAAATATACTCTTAATGGAGGGTGTACCCTGTCAAAGAAGATAACAGTGTCACAGTATCACAACACGTCCTCAGGAAGAAATTAGGCTATAGGACATCCAGCTTTAAAGGGACACTTGGATCCCCCCGATTTCACGCCCGTTGCCGGTTTGGGCGCCAGCCCGGTCTCAAATGTTTTATGTCACACCATGGATGTATATGCCTCCTCCCATATGTCATATGTTATGTTTTTCATGTTTTGCTACATGCCTATTAGGCGCTTGTTGTATTGTTCTCTTTATTTGGAAAACTTGAAAATTTGAATAAATTCAGAATTAACAAAACAAAAAAAAGGAATGCTTGGCTGCTCAATAGGTTAATTGCCTAATTTTTTCCTGAGGACATGGTGTGATACCCCGAAACATGTTGAAGGGGTATTTGTATCAAGAAACTGAAGAAGGCAGAATTGCCCTTTAAGGACATAGCTGAGCCGTGCGCATACAGCCTGTAAAGTGGAGCCCCAACAGTTACTTCCTATGGAGGTGTAGGTACTCCATGTGCCGCCATATCACACATCCATAACGGACTATTGTAAATGTATTCTCTCCTAGAATCAATGCAATGACTCTAGGGGAGGATATATAAGTAATGCAGAATCCGAAGGCACATGCAATAGATTTATCTGGTCAGATTAAACACCACCATATGCCTCTGTATGATATTGTAGACATAAGGAAGCTCTGTATGGTCCCATAGACCCCTATGATTGCCATATTACAGCTGTGTACAACTCACTCCATGCAATGTACACAGAAAGGCATGAATAATGCACTATAGTCCATAACGTCTTTTCATATCACAATCTTGCACCTTTCTTAATGGCCTTTTCTTCCAGGGATTGAAAGAGACGAACGCGAAGGTCCATTCTTCCGGCGAGTGTAAAGGCATAAGCCATTAATGCTTGTGTATATATGTTGTTTTGGCTGCTCAGTGCACTCTCCAGGCAGAATAATGCATTTCGGACTACAACATCCTGTGGAGAGAGTAACTTTGATTATATGGCTGCTCTTTACAAATCAATAATCCCCCATATGCATGATCTCCTATTCATAGGTAGTCAGCGACTAATGTCGATTCAAGCTTAAAGTGGTATTCCTATTTGAGCATGTTATGCCCTATACAAAGGTCCTATAGAGAATGAACGGAGCGCTGGCCACATACACAATGGGTGTTTCATTTATTCCCAAGTGCAATTTACCTTTGTTCTCTGGATTGATGGGGGTAAGACACCCACCAATCTGCATGTTATGCCCCATTCTATGGGAAGGGGATACCATGCTCTGATGGGAATGCCTCACCCTATTATGAAATCGGTAATGAATATGATAAAACCTCTGACATGTCATCGTGACATTTCAGAAGTTATGATCAGTGGGGCTCCAGGTGCTCAGACACTCACTGATTCCTAAAACGAAGAGGAAGAAGAGTTCCGCTGAGTGCAGTATTCATTCGTTTTGGTTTGGCTCTCTTTAAAGGGAATCAATCAGCTGTAATCCATGTTTCAAATTGCAGACACTGATAGGGTCCATTTATGCTGCGTTTACACGGAACGATTATCATTCAAATTTTCGCAACAACGATCGCATTTGAGCGATAATCGTTCCGTGTAAACACAGTGAACGATGAAGCGACGAGCGAGAAATCGTTCATTTTGATCTCTCAGCATCTTCTCAAATCGTCGTTCGCTAAAAATTCACGCGTCTACTACTCACCTACTCCCCCGTGCTGACCTACTTCATGTTCATCAGAAGTGGCCTGGACTACGCTGCCTTCTTCTCCCTGCAGCATAGTCCCAGCCACTTCCAGTAAACATGTAAAACAGTCAGCACGGGGAATAGGTGATTAGTAGATGCGATGACAGGAGCGCACATCATGCTCTCTTGTCATCTCTGCTGCCGGGGGTGGGTGCGGGGGGTCCGTGTTGGGTGGCGGGGGTGGCTGTCTCCCGCTAGTGGATCCGTGCCGCGATCCTTCTCCTGATCGTGGCACGGATCACATGAATAAGGCCTTACTGTATAAAAAAAGCATTTTTCTACATTGTGGAAGAACAGACAGATATATAAAAAGGTACCAGGTGCCCCCAAGATCTAACAGCTATCAAACAGCGTCAGCCATTTGGAATAAGAATGACGGCTGACAGATTTCCTTTAGGCTATGTTCACACAACGATTTTCAATAGCCACTATTTGATACTCACAATAACAACTTTTGAGTATGAAATAACGGCCCTTATTTAACATACTTTGGCAGCTGCCATTGCAATGACAGCCATTGGTACATTATTCTAGATCAGGTTGAATGATGGCTCTTTTAAATGTGTCTTTTTTTTTTAAGGTCCATTGAATTTAGTATAAAAGACAGTGAAAGGACAGTGAATTACGGTGTGAACAACTTAAAATAACGGCCATTGTTCCCTAAATAAAGGCTGCAAATTAATGTAATGAACATTAATTTGGCGCCCACTGCGATTGATAGGCAATGCATTGTGTGACCTTACGGCCGTTGTTTCCATGAAACACATCTATAGCTTTATATTGCTAAAACCGACTTCCATACTAAGTTAGGTCATAGGTTGCCATAACAGATTCTTTACCAGAATAGATAAGTATTAAACGCTCCGCCATACTGATTGGCTGTCATAAATCTCGCTGATAGAACAGTGCCGTATCTACTGTGTTCACGTACCTGTGTAGGTAATGGATATTCCAATAAAGCTATGGTAATGTATGCAGCCAGTGTTACTTCATCATCTACTCCACCCTACAGAGAAAAACAAGCTATACTTAGACCAACACATCAACTGCATATACAATACCCCATATAGACAGTATGCAGATGCTATATCTGAGGGTGACACAGAAATAGCTAATTTACATAGCAAGGTCATGTTTTATGATTGAACTATATAGCAGCTTGTCATTTATGTTTATCTATATATATATTTTATCAAATTTTTTTTTGCTACGAAACTAAAAAACAGTCAACTGCGAAAATAAATTGTCACAAACCAGACAAGTTATACAGAACCACTCCTTACGAGTGACTACCCCATGTCATATGACTTTTATTTAAATTAACCAATATGTCTTTCAGATCTTCTGTCAAATATCATGTACTGTATTTTCCTGAATATAAGGCTACTTTTTAAACCAGGAAAATCTTCTCAAAAATCGGGGTCATCTTATAGGGCAAGTGCTGAAAAACTTCAGAACCTGACTGGAGAATCTGCGGTCACCACATACGGTGGGGGGAGCACAAATATGGCCGCATCCCCACCATATGCAACAACCATTCGAAGGCAGAGAGGCTGCAGCCATCTGAGGATTGGAAAAAGAGATACGGTAGAATGGCGCTGTGCCCAAAAAAAGACACCTCTTTCACCTGTCTGTCCCGCCCTCGTACCCTACCGGTATTACTGTACCTCCTTCTCTGCCTCTCAGATCACGCTGCTGAGGACTGCAGTGAAGCGGCGCAGGAGCCTGTATGTGAGATCTGAGAGAAGGAAGTACAGTAATACCGGTAGGATACAAGGGTGGCCAGATGGATAGAAGAGGTGTGTTTTTCTGGGCACAGCGCCACTCTACCGTATCTCTTTTTTCCATACCCTGGATGCCTACAGCTTGCTCTGCCCTTCATACAGAGGGGATGCAGCCGCTTTTGAGCTCCCTTGTATCCTATTACCGTACCTCCTTCTCTGCCTCTGATATCTCGCTGCTGTCTGATGTTTTTATTAATTTTTATTTGGTGTGCATTGGAAGAGGGGTAGTCCTATACGGCGAGTAAATCCCAAACTATATATTTTAACTAGAAAAGTTGGGGGTCGTCTTATATGCCCAGTTGTCTTATACGCCGGAAAATACGGTAGTTGTGACAACCGTAGAGGAACAGTGGGTCCTGTACTGCTGGTGCAACTAGAGATCACGGCGAGCCAGGCAGTGTACGGATCACCTTCTCCCGGCTCGATCTTATGATCGGTCGTGGTGTATGCTCTTAGACCATGACTGACCAAAACTTCTCATCAAGTTTTGTTAAAGCGGTTCTCCAATTAAAACTTACTTGTACCCTATCCACAAGATAGGGGACAAGAAAGAGGTTGCAGGGTTTCCAACTTCCGTGCCCCCCCCCCCCCCGGTGATCAGCAGCTGTGTTCAAAACAAAGGAGCCAGGGGGGCGATCTGGAGATTGCTGGGGCATGGACCCCCTGCGATCTCTTATTTGTCTTCTATCCTGTGAATAGGGGACTACCATGTTTTCATTGGAAAACCCCTTTAAATAACAGGGTCACTTTAACATTATTGTTACCCACTTTAATACCATGTAATCTGTCCACTGAAAGCAAATGCAATGCATCTTCCTCCCTTCCACAACATCCTGGACTGTCTACTTAGGGCACCATCGACTATTGTCTGCCTCGTTTTAAATCTTGCTCTCACCTTCATGGCATTGTTAAAGAGAGAGCCAACATTTTGGAAGCAGCCATTAGACTTCTGTCTTCGAGTAAGCCAAAGAAGAGCATCAGACGCGTGCTGAGGATCAATGTATATGTAAGACTGGGCTCTGGCAAATGACTTCATGACAAAGGCCGTCAACCTGCAGAGAGACGTATTATTAGAATAATGAAGCTTTATGATCAAAAGAGCCAAGAAGGTTTATGGCAGCAATATAAAGATGTGTTTTACCTGCAGTAATGATACACACAAATCAACGAGACACATGGTACCCTTCATATATCCAGCTGTGCTTCCAGAACCTAGAAAGATGCTTTTATTCTGAGGTACAGGGAGTTAAAGAGACTTTTCCAAGCTCCTAAATAGCTGCAAGATGGAATGCCTCCTCTCCCCCCTCCCTGTTTGATTGACACCTGGAAGCTAAACCCTAAGCAGGGTCAGGTATGGGAGGGTGAGTAAGGGCCCTATTACACGGGACGATTATAGTGCAAAAAATCGTTATATCCTTCGAATTTAAACATTAATCGTTCTGTGTAATTGCAGATGACGATCGAAAAATCGTTTGTATGTCGTTGATTGTTGATTTAGATCTGAACCTAAAATTATCGTTTACTAATCGTTCGCTGTAATTCCACATTCGTTTGCTCAAGTTCCACATTTTTTCACTAATCGTTCAGTGTAATTGCACATTGCCCATTGTTTTCCTGAGATCAGAAGGAATAAATGATCATAGTACCAATTGCAATAATAATCGTATCTAACGATCATCGTTCTGTGTAATATGGTGGACGATTTCAGGTTGACGATAAACAATCTCGTTTGCGATCGTTTATCGTTAGTCAGTAAAAATCGCTCCGTGTAATAGGACCTTAAGGAGATGTTGAAGCTTGCTGCACTTCAGGAGCTTTAGAAAGCCCCCTTGACTATTTTTTCTACAGGACAACAGCATTTTCTATGTTCTGGAAGCACAGACAGATATAAGAAAGGTACCATGTGTCTCCTGGCCCAAACAACTATCTAAATGTGGAATGTGAATTGCAGCTGACAGATTCGTGTCTGGGGTCCGGATTAGTTTAGGGACCTAATCTGGGGTTGGATGGTCCCTCTTCCATCTTCCATATTATACTAGTGTATCTGATGCCGTTGTTGGTATTTTCCCGCCTCTCTTCCCTTTTCTTTTGACGTGTGTCAGTGTGTGGTCATTATTGCCACTTAACAATTCAAACATTTGTGGGCATGTAGTTACCTGTCTGAAGCCTTTCATGACTTTGTATATATCCAATAATTCTGTGATTTACATTGCTTCAGTGTCCCCCACTTTTTGATAACCCTCACATCCCAATTTACCTACCAGGTATTTCCTGAACTTCCTCTTCCATATCCTGGTCCAAATGCGCTGTAGGATCCATCACTGTGTTTATAAGCCAGCTGTTTTTGATACCCTATATAAAAACATTCTCTGCTTTACAGGTAAGTAGTAAGGCAAGCAAGCACAGAACATAGACTTAAAGGGAACTGGTCACACTAAAAATCTGCCGCCAGAATGTTATAGAGCAAGTAGGACTGAGTGTATATATATATATATATATATATATATATATATATATATATATATATATTAATGTAACATGTATTTTATCTATTTAAATATCTTCTAAGGGTAGATTAACACGTACCGTATCACAGCAAATTTGATGGTGCGGATCCACGGCAGATTTGATCTAAGTAACTGAACACAGCATCAGTTCTGCACCATCAAATCTGTGGATCTGCTGTGGATTCTGTATGTGTGAACACACCCTTATTCTAATTTTAAGAGTCCAGAGGGCAGTCCTAATCAGTGATTAGCGTGTATACAGACATAGCAGTCAAGTTGATAGTTTGTATGTAACCCCCCAGGGGGTGATTGATAATTTGTATGTAACCCCACAGGGGGTGAATGAGCTGCAGATCTCTTACCAGTGCTCAGGTAGCTCAGGGCTTTGGCTTTTATCGCTGGGGTAAGCTGGTCTGTTTTATTGAGATACTCCAAAATATAAATGTTAGGAGTGAACAGAACCATGTTTTGCTCCCCACATCCAAATGGCAGCTGCAGGAGATTGCCCAAATTCTGCATTGATGTTCCCATGACATCCCCTAAAAAACAACAACAAATTAATAATTATAATTAGTCATGTCAACAAAATTCATAAATTATTTGTTCTGTCCTCTAAGTGTTTGAGGTATTACAATTCAGCTCTATTCATTTATTCATATCAATGGAACTAAGCTGCAGTACCACACGCTGACTGAGGACAAGAGTGGCGCTGTTTCTAGAATAAATGAATTTCTAATCCTGGATAGCCCTTTTCACTAAATAAATTCTTCTAAATATTGCATCCATTATCACTTTATGGCTATGAAGGAGAAACACGTCCACAAAATGAGCAATATGTCCACTTATTTAGTGCTAATAGTAGTTTTAAAAGCCATTTTTAGGCCGTGTTCCCACACTGTAAAATAGTACCATTGTTATCAGTCTTTGATGACTTCCATTAAAGTCTATGGAAACAATGGCTGTCAGTTCACACAAATATATAAATAAACAGCGGCCCCCAAATTAATGTTCATGTCATTATTTGTGGCCATTATTGAGCAAACAGCGTCTGTTATTTTACGTTATTCACACGCTGATTTTCTCTTCACTGTCCTTTCACCATATATCCACAATATTGAAAGGGACTTTAAAATAGACACACCCAAAAGGGCGGCTATGTCCCAACCCAAACTTGAATAATGTAACAGCGGCCGTCATTATAATGATGGCCACCATAGTGTGTTAAACAATGTCCGTTATTCGATACTCAAAATAACAGCTGTGGTTTTCAGTATCGAATAACGGCTGCTGAAAAACATTGTGAACATAGCCTTAAAGAGTCACTGTCGTATTTTTTTTTTTTTGCAGAAATCAATAGTCCAGGCGATTTTAAGAAACTTTGTAATTGGGGTTTATTAGCCAAATCTGCCATTATCTGCATGTAAAAAGCCTTTTCCCAGGTCCCCCCTCCTTCCTCTTTTTCATCCACTCTGAAAAATCTGAAAATTGTGACTTGTTGCAGGAGACGTACCCTGTCTGCTCTAGGGAGAGGGGAGGGGGGAGGAGGAAGGAGGGAGGTTAGCCGGCAGCAGGAAAGCAGATAACAGAGGATTACAGGCACAGAGCTGGGTGACAGCTGTAATCTCGAGCTCAGACAGGTCACTGGTGATGGTCAGAACAGATAATACGGTGTGAGGGATTTGTAGATTAACTCTTTGTTGTCCTGTTTTGGTCTTTTCTTTAGCTCTCTCCATAGGAGAACAATGAAGACAGGGGGGAGAGTTTCAAACTGCTTTTTCATGATAAAAATGCATTTTTCGGATAATAAACCCAATTACAAAGTTTCTTAAATCGCCTGGACTATTGATTTCTGCAAAAAAAAAATTCACGACAGTGACACTTTAAGATCTATCATTCCAATATGAGTGTCACAGTTGTTGGCTTGGTGTCTGCCATTAGCTATACATTGCTCTTTGTGATTCCAAATGTCCGTCATACAATAGCATGGCTGCTCTATCAATGTGTTATAATGTAAAAATGTATGAGTGTCACAGTTGTTGGCTTGGTGTCTGCCATTAGCTATACATTGCTCTTTGTGATTCCAAATGTCCGTCATACAATAGCATGGCTGCTCTATCAATGTGTTATAATGTAAAAATGTATGCTGTGTTTGTAGGCTTTACTTACCGATAACAGAGAAGTAAGCGCGAGGAGAACCTTCCACCACTTTTTCTGGAAGCTTCAGTGAAATCTGCTCAGAAATATCATCACCTGAGTATAAGATGTGGTAAAGTTATGTTCTTTTATATCTTTTACTTTACATATCATATAGCTTTTTATTTCTATTTACCGTATATCACTTTTCATATTGTTATATTTCTTTTATACTACTAAACTCACTATATCACTTTGTATAACTTTACATATAAAACTTTTTATTAACTTTACATATAGCACTTTATATTCCATACCCAATAAGTATAGGAAGAATAAAAAGAAAGAAGGAGATGGACCCAAAGAAAAAATAGAAGAATCTGAGAGAGAGAAAACAAAGGCACATGAGATGTATTTTGATACATAGTAGTAGTACTACTACAATATATTACTCAAACACACCACACGCAAAAAATTGAGTCAAAATACATCCAAAAATCATAAATAATAATAAAGAACTCTATATAAACTCCATAGATCTAGTATAACAAACAAGTCTAAGGCCTTATTCACACGTTATGTAAATTTGTTCGTAATTGCAGAAATTCAGAACCCATTGCTCTTTATTGGGCTATTAATACTATCTGTAGTTTTACGGATCTTCAATCAGTTCCCCCCCAAAAAAATAGACATGTCTTAGAGTGGACCATAAATGTGGAAAAAATAACCAATAGAAGTGTTATGTCTGTAACGTCCGCAAAAAATACATACCTCCTTAATTTAAATTTCTCATTTAGCCTTCCCATTTTTGTGGTTCCGCCAAAATAGGGATTGTACTACCGATGGAATACAGGCATATCTTTTGCAGACCACGGATGACGATTGCAGACATAATATACGGTCCAAAAAATCACTAAACGTGTGGATAAGGCCTAAGGCTATGTTCACAGGACATTGATGCCAGTCATTTTGAGGCAACAAAGGAATGTATTTTCACCTTAAAATGACGGTTCGCCAAAAATACGTCTGAAAACAAATGTAGTGTGAACATATCCTAAATATCATAATAACACAGATAACATCAAGAGTATTAGAACAATTAGCTTGCAACATAGAAACATATTAGTGAAGCTTTCAGTCAAGTAAACAAATGAATAACACACAGTGAAGCACCGGCACATTTCGCCTTTTTGCTTCTTCAGGGGATAGTAAATCAATACTGATTATGCGGTTACCTAAAATTCTATTCACAACATAACAGGTCTGCACCCACAAACAATTTACCTTTTCCACAAATCATAGTGCTCTGGGTTTCTTCTTTTTCCACACCCTCAGGCTGCAAATAATAACAAAACAAAAGAAATAGTTAAAGGAGAGTCCGGCAAAAGTTAATTTTTGATATGTTGTTACTTATGAAAAGTTATACAAATTTCTAATGTACATTAATTATGGGAAATGCACATATACTGCTATTTCCCTTAATTTAGTAGATCAGGAAGTGTTAGAATTCTCTCTGAAGAAGTGACGTCACGACCCAGGGTGTAATTCCTATGGAGTGTCCAGCAGGGGGCGCTCTCTATATAGAAGGTCGATGGGACTTTATTGTTTCTATGGGTTTCTATGTAATGTAATGTAATGTTATGTACAGTGTGCTTTATTGAATGAATACATCTATGGAATACTTTGGGGAGCAAGTGTCCCTGCTCCCCAAAGTATTGCATAAATGTATTAATTCAATACATTCGGATATCACAGTAAGCCCGCCGATCCGCCGCATTTCCGCCGATCCGCCGCACGCCGATCCGCTGCATTCCCGCCGATCCGGACCATATACATTGAACTACAGCTCCCATCATCTGCTTCTAGTATGAACAGGTGATGGGAGCTGTAGCTGGGTAATGGATATGACATGCCGCCGGGCGCAGGGGGGAGCCGCTCAGTACACAGGAGCGCTCCCCCTCCTCCTCCTCCTTCCGGGATAACTTCCGCCTATACCAATGCTGAGTCCCTGCCTGGCCGCCGCTCTCCGCTCTCATATACCGGCTCCCGGCATCAGCGCGGACACCAGGATGCATCGGGAGCCGGTATGTATGGGGGGGAGAGCGGAGAGCGGCGGCCAGGCAGGGACTCAGCATTGGTATAGGCGGAAGTTATCCCGAAGGAGGAGGAGGAGGGGGGAGCGCTCCTGTGTACTGAGCGGCTCCCCCCCTGCGCCCGGCGGCATGTCATATCCATTACCCAGCTACAGCTCCCATCACCTGTTCATACTAGAAGCAGATGATGGGAGCTGTAGTTCAATGTATATGGTCCGGATCGGCGGGAATGCAGCGGATCGGCGTGCGGCGGATCGGCGGAAAATGCGGCGGATCGGCGGGCTTACTGTGATATCCGAATGTATTGAATTAATACATTTATGCAATACTTTGGGGAGCAGGGACACTTGCTCCCCAAAGTATTCCATAGGATGTATTCATTCAATAAAGCACACTGTACACTACATTACATTACATTACATTAGATAGAAACCCAATAGAAACAATAAAGTCCCATAGACTTCTATATAGAGAGCGCCCCCTGCTGGACACTCCATAGGAATTACACCCTGGGTCGTGACGTCACTTCTTCAGAGAGAATTCTAACACTTCCTGATCTACTAAATTAAGGGGAATTAGCAGTATATGTGCATTTCCCATAATTAATGTACATTAGAAATTTGTATAACTTTCATAAGTAACAACATATCAAAAATTAATTTTGGCCGGACTTCTCCTTTAAGTGAATACATTGTTACTTGTAACATAATTTTATGTAAAACATTTTATTCAATTTATCCTGCAGATTGTGTGTTTTTACATTTGTTTGTACACACACACACACACACACACACATACAGATTTTTGTTACCACATTTACACTAAACAGTAGGCAAGCGCCACATTTACAGGGACATTCCAGGAAAAGAAGTAAATGTGAATTATCCTTTTTATTATTTATTCATTTATCTTATTATTTGCTTGGTCACTTCTTACCCTGTTCAAAAACAGGGAACACATATAATCTCTCCATCCACCTGCATGTTATAGAACAGATTAGGTTGATAGATAATACCTTAGTCCTTCTGTCGTACTCACCTCAACTAAAATAGATTTGATAACTGTGTCCTTTCTGCCTTGTACCGGATTCACGATCTCATTGCCACAGACACCTCCTCCAGGAAGAGTCTGGGCACTTATTGTAAACTTCACTTCACCTGAAATGCAGAGAACAGAGGTGAGTGATATGGGTTTTTTCGACAATTTGTCAGTGTTTTCCATCTGTAACCCCAACAACCCATGGAAAAAACCACGTCCGGGAAGCTCCGCTGCCCCACAGCTACCCCTGTCATCGCGAGTGACGTCACTCATGCTGAGCAGGGAGAGAAGTGGCTGGGGGACTAGAGGAACCATACGGGTGATCATAGCTTTTATTGTTTCAATTACAGATGAAGGGGGTAGTGGTATGATGATGATGGAGGGGCAGGAGGATGATAAAGGGGTAGTATGATGATGGATAGACAGGAGAATGAAGGGATAGAAGTATGATGGTGGAGAGGCAGGAGGATGAAGAAGGGGGTAGTAGTATGATGATGGAGGAGCAGGAGGATGAACGGGGGTAGTAGTATAATGGTGGAGGGGCAGGGAGCATGAAGGGGTACTAGTATGTAGATGGAGAGGCAGGAGGATGACGGGGGTAGTAGTATGATGATGGAGGGGCAGGAGGATGATAAAGGGGGTAGTAGTATGGTGATGGAGGGGCAGGAGGATGAAGGGGTAGCAGTATGATGTTGGAGGGACAGGAGGATGAAGGGGGTAGTAGTATGATGATGGAGGGGCAGGAGGATTAAGGGGTAGTAGTATGATGATGAAGAGGCAGGAGGATGAAGGGGGTAGTAGTATGATGATGGAGGGGCAGGAGGTTGATAAAGGGGGTAGTAGTATGGTGATGGAGGGGCAGGATGATGAAGGGGCAGCAGTATGGTGTTGGAGGGGCAGGAGGATGAAGGGGTAGTAGTATGATGATGAAGAGGCAGGAGGATGAAGGGGGTAGTAGTATGATGATGAGGGGCAGGAGGATGATAAAGGGGGTAGTAGTATGGTGATGGAGGGGGCAGGATGATGAAGGGGTAGCAGTATGGTGTTGGAGGGGCAGGAGGATGAAGGGGTAGTAGTATGATGATGGAGAGGGCAGGAAGAGGAAGGGGTAGTAGTATGATGATATGGGGTGCAGCTGCATCATATAGGCACAAACTACCAGTATATATAGCCAGTCGGTAGAGTGCTATCCCTGGCCCACAGCCTGTATACTGCTCTGAGGTGGGGTGTGTCTTTTTGTGTTGTTCTGACTGTAAAATTATAACTGGAAATTTGTGGGGGAAAAACCCACTGGTGACAAGCCACACCCTGCAAACCACACCCACAATAGTCTAGACCCCATTGAGACCACACCCACAATAAGCCACACTCTTTGTTGTCAATGGTAAAGTGTCCCTGGAAAAAAATTTTCAAATGTTGGCAACTATGCAAGCGTAACATATAAGAAAGGAAGAGCACTAACCTAGAGAAGTCAGTGTCACCTCCCAAGATACGGTCACACTGCCATTCGCGTCTATGCAGTAATCTTCATCATCATCCTCATCAGTGCTTAATTTTTTGGCCGTGAACTCACCAGATTTTTCCAAGTTGATGTTTATCTAGGAAAAAAAAAGAAAGTAGCACATGGTTAGAGAAGGTTAGAGGGGGTGGGACGTGAGGTTATAAGGCTTTCTTGTCGCTTACACTTATGGTTTGCTTGAGGTAATTGAACACGGTGGCCTTCAGAGTGAACTTCTCGCCCCGGATTGCTGAGTATGGTACTGTAACCTCCAGGAAGAAAGGCTGGAAAGTTACCAGGGAGGTTGGCTGTACAAGGCCAAAGCCATTTTCCTCAGATGTGCAGAACATGCCAACTTGCCACGTAGTGATGGTGTCTGGTACAGTCAGTTTCAGATTAGAATGTCCAATGGAGCTAAAGAAAAATGATGGTAAAGTGTGTTAATCAATATGACAACCATCTCTGCAAGGTGCAATGGCATTGCCAATGGACCAGCCTTGCATAGTGCATCCATAGACCAACTAAACAGGACTACAAATGGAACTGGGACTTTAGTGTCAGTAAATGGTATAGGAAGGTATCTGAGCTGTTCACTCTAATAAACTAGATTGAAAATTAAAGAGGACCTGTCACCCGCAGTGACGGGATGACAGGATCCTGACCCCCGTTAGAGCCCCCTATACTCACGTGATCCCACCGGGTCCCGCTTCTGGAGATGGTCAGGTCACGGAGATATCGGCGCCCGAAGCCCGACGCGCATGCTCCTCAGATGAGTCCAACACTCATAGAGAATGACAGGAGAGTCCAGCGCTCCGTCATTCTCTATGAGCGTTGGACTCATCTGAGGAGCGCGCGCGCGGGGTTGCAGCGGCTGAGATCTCCGTGACGTGACCATCTCCAGAAGCGAGACCCGGCGGGATTAGGTGAGTATAGGGGGTTCTAACGGGGGGTCGGGAGCCTGTCACCCCGGCACGGGGGGGTGACAGGTTCCCTTTAATCACTGTCATTTCAATAAACTTTGGATACATCAGTAGTGAATATAAGAAACTTTGTAATATATCTTATCAGACAAAAAGGCTTCCTTCTACTGTTATCAAGCATATTCTGCACCAAACTCTACTCTGGAAAATCAGTCTAGCAATGACTTTTGTTTACTGAGGGGGGAAGAGGGAGATAGAAGGGGGCGAGTCTGGCAACGCAGTCAGAGAGAGAAAGAAAGACAGCTAAGTGGAAACATGCAGAGCAGAAATGTAGTGAAAAATGCCAAATACAAGATTAGGCCATGTTCACACAACGTTAGTGCCGTATTAATCACGGCTGTTGTTGCACAGGGTATATGCTCTGGCCAGGATCCCTAGCGGCACCGTAGAAAACTGACATGTCAGTTTTCTGCGGCCGCTGTTCATTGAATAGCGGCCACAGAAAACCCTGTCAGTTCACACTATGGAGCGAGCGGCTCCGGCCACACGCTCCATAGTGTGCAGTGGGGATTTCTGATGAGGGCGCACACGGATGCGCCCGCATTAGAACTCAGCAGAGCTAGAGTTAGTACACTTTAAGGCTATGCTCATACCTGTAAAATATAATAAAAATATGTCCTTAATTTCAATTTTATAGTGCGCACCATTGAAGTCAATGGGATATTGGATGGCAATGCACACACAGTATAGAATAACTTTTGTAATTGATTACAATCATCCAGACAAAGAACGTCCTCACTGTTTACCACCTGCTGTTGTAAAACTCGGCTGTTCTTTCTTTTTTTTATTTTAATGTGGTTCCCACGTCTGATGATCCTGATTGTCAAGATTATGTGTCATTAAAGGACAACTCCAGCCAAAACTTATTTTTTAATATGTTAGTTAGACAAACTCCTAATGTACATTAATAATGGGAAATGCACATATACTGCACGGTGGTGGTGCTACTTTTGGCCGTACTTCTCCTTTAAGCATTATTGTGGCTACTGTACTTACTCAATCTCAATCAAATCCCACAGCCAGGTTTCAGGGAACAACTTCCGGACAGTTTCAATAAGTCCACCACTTTCTCCCAAGGAGAATCTTAGGGGCGTTGCCATGCCTGCCATTACTGCATAATATATAATGATATAATACAAATAAATACATATAGAGAGACTAAGATTTTTAATCTGGCCTCACAGCTTTATGTTACTTTTTTACTGTAACTTAACATAAGGTTAAATTATCTTTAAAAGAAATAGCAAACTGAAATAAAAAGACAAAAAAAAAAAAAGATCCCATTCCCTGTATGAGTGTGCAATATTTTCCTTATTCCCCTGTCTTCTCCGGGACTAGCGACATAAAAGGCAGGGGAGGAAAAAAGATGTAGGAATGCGGCCGCCGTCATGGTGCAAACAAGAAAACAGCTAGGCTGGTGCGGTGAGGGGGGCTCGGTCACAACTGGTCAGGGAGCTGGAGACAATACCACAATGACACAAAGTACACAGCTTCCTGTCAGGGGTAAACCCAGCAAAAACATGATGAAGTCAGCACAGTGAGTTATATAGCTTGGGGTGATAAATTTATTTAAAAAATAATTTTCTCATACTGGAGTACCCGTTTTAAAACCTAAAGCCCTGTGCAGCCTTACCTGTGGCCCTCATTGGTTGTGGCTCTCTCAGTCTGTCAGCAGCGTGTATGCCTAATTAAAATATTAATACACATAATATATGAATACACGCTATGGATATGGCCTTGGCTTTGGCCTTGAGTGTAACGCAGTACCTACAGTGTTAAAAATGACCCCAATAGATCCCACTATCACAGGTTTTCTAAATGCAATGCCAAAATTTGCCCTCATGGAAGGTGTACTTTAGCTTTGGGTTCCCAAAATGCATTACTGTGTGTGAAGGACAACGGGGAAACCTTGTGTTCCCCCCAGTACTGAGGTTGCGTGTCTATCAAATATACTGACGTAATTGCCTTCATGTTGGGTACTGCCATGTTTGTTGTCAGCCCGTTAATCCTTTGCTTGGCGGGCCACTTTGCATTCCAGCATTACCATGCCCTTTAGGGGTTGCTGGGCATTAAGGGATGCTAGCATTAGCAAAGGCAATCTCCAGAGATAGATAGTCCCGCCCCCAGGGCACCAAACCATTCATGTTTATTCATATGGAATAAAGTTAAGATTTCCTGAAAACGGCAGTGAGGATAAAGGACTTTATCCCCAGCACCCTGTGCACTATGGGAATGCAGCAGCAGGGTAAATAGTTCCAACCTTCTGTTAGTGTCACTGTAAGGACAGTATAGTACAGTAATACCCATAGGCCCATGCACTTACCCAACTCAAGATTCTCAATGTCTATAGAGCCCCATCAATGCAGAGACCCAGACCGGACCATCCCTATTAGTTAGGCTGGGTGTATATAACATGTTCCAAATGGCATAAGCCATGTTGGTTAAGAATGATTGAAATTTGTTTGACCTCTAAAACCATGTGGCCAATAAAAGGCATCATAGAACCGTGGTAAAATGTGGGTGGTTGTGTCCCATGGACACAATGGGGGACATTTATTAAAGGGGGTTGGCCACTTTATAGTAAAATAGGTCAGTACAAAGTATTAGTAAGTGTGCTCAATGTATATACTGACAGCAGCTCCTTGTGTACCTCATAGAGCTAAAATCAGACTCCCCTTTACCAGACTGGGCTGCCCTGCTCTGTTTTGTTTCAGTCCATAAAATGGCCGACATGGAGGAGCATGTGACCATGCCCTGTCCCCTGTGTCCTCCATAGACATATACAGGCTCAATGGTGGACACAGGGGTGGGGCATGGTCACATGCTCCTCCATGTCAGCCATCTTATGGACCAAAACACCAAAGAGCAGGGCAGCACAGCCTGGAGGAGGGGAGTCTGATATTAGCTCTATGAGGTACACAGGGAGCTGCTGTCAGTATATACCGTGAGTACACTCAGTGGCGGTCTTTGGCACCAAGCACCCCAAGCGATCGCTTGGGGCCCCCGACATCCAGAGGGCCCCCCACGCCCTGCTCTTGTGCTCAAGACCGCTGGACAGGGCCGCTGCCCCGCTCGCTGCTGCCATCTGAACTGTAACTATGAGCACTCATAATAAGCGCTCATAGTTACATACAGCAGCACTGACAGGGCGGGAGACATTGGCTCCCTTCCTGTCAGTCACTCTTGTGGCCACAGGAAGGGTTTTCCCTGCGGTCACAAGTGGCAGCTTTGTCCTTGTGGTGCCAGCGCTCCAGTGACATCACTGGAGCATCAGCGCCAGGACAAGGGGAGTGCGGCCTCTTGTGATCGCAGAGAAAACCCTTCCTGCGGCCACAAGAGTGAAGAGAAGAGGAGACGCCCGGACCCAGGTGAGTATAAGTGTTTGTTTTATTGTGTTATATACTATATGGGAGGGGGAGCACACATATTGTTTTGGAACGCGTGTCGAGGGGGGGCCCCCAGACATAACTTCGCTTGGGGCCCCAGAAATGCCAAGACCGCCCCTGAGTACACTTACTAAAACTGTACACTTAGCAATTTTATTATAAAGTGGCCAACCCCTTTACGCCGGACTTATAAATGTCCCCGCATCTCTGGCACTACGGGGATTTATGCAGAGGCGGACTGCCTCTATATAAATCCTGTGCGCTCTGGTGTGCACCGCCGAAAACCTACGCCAGCTGAGGACTGGAGTAGGTTTTCGGCGTATCTTTTTGCGGAGCGGATGGTGAATCGCGGTGACTCTGAGTCCGCGTCCTCCGTCAACTTCACACCCCCTCCCCGCCCCCCCCCCCCCCCCCCCGGCGTACCCGTCGGAAAGTGCAGATTTGCGAATATTTTATTCGCAAATCGGCCATTTGCAAATAAAATATTGCGCAAATCGGCAATTTCCACCGAAGACCCCCGGACCGCACGATGATACATGTCCCCCAATGTGTGTTCCTAGCTGTGAGCTGTATAAATAAAAAAATAAATGAAATATTTTTTATTTTTTTTTTTTTTTTTTTAAATAGATACCACTTTCAGCGTCATCATAAATAATGTATGCCACTCTAGGTGCAGAATCTGCGCAGATGACAGGGATTCTTATCATTGTGTTCGTGGCAACTTTCAGACCCAGGTTCTAAAAAAAAATATGAATATATAAAAATGGGTAAATAAATGTTTTTTCATGTCTGCCACAGAACAGGAAACAGGACACAAAAGTAAAAAAAAAAATATATTTAACTGATACAGTTTGTTATAGTGGAACATTATAGTGGGGCACTACATGATGTAGTGGGGGGGATTTATTAAAGGAGAAGTCCCATGAAAATAAAAAAATCCTGACTCCCCGTACCCCCGGACTGCCTCCTGTTACGTCATGGTCCGGCTCCTGGTGTTGGTGTCCTGTCCCAGTCACTGATTGGTTGAGCAGACAGTGCTGGGTACGTGACGTTACAGCAGCAGAAGCTGCAGGAGGCCGGGGCTGTCTGAGATTGGTAAGGCAGGTAAGGTAAACTGTCTAGTCTAAGTTTAGGTAGGACCCCTTTTTTGGGGGAGTTTTTTTTGCACAGAACGAAGGATAAGCTTAGACTATGCCCTTAGGGATAGACGAGCATATGGCACAGTGGGCTTATGTCCCGCTGATCCTGACATGGGCATTCATAAAACAGTCAAGAAGTGGTGACAAACCCTCTTTAAATGGTACCCAGGTATACAATGTTGTAAAAAGGCTGTAAAAAACCATAATTAGTACTGACCTTTAAGATGGTATAGGTGTCAGTGTCCCAGGTAGGAGCGGATGGTTTATAATACACTCCATTCATAAAGATAGGTTTCAACTTTAAGCAAGGATCCTCCCGTTCCTCTTCTAAGTAGTTTCCATCATGAACATAGCCAGACAGACTCGTAACTGGCAGCAGATCATATACCTGGATAATAAGACAAAAGTCCAGAACACATTTGATGGAAGACTTGTAAGAAATCAGTTGAATGTATTTCGAACAGTCATTTTCGTACCGACTTTGCTGACAGCTCAGCCTCGGGTTTCAGCAATGAAACACTGATATCAACGGCTCGCAATGCACAAAGAGAGTTCGGCAGAGCGAAGAGGGTGAGATCGACCTGAGATCCGGGAAGAGCCTCGCTGGCAGAGAAGGAAAGCTTCACCTGATAAAAAACAAGATAACAAACAGCTAGGCCGCATGCACATGTGCACTATAGCTCACTATGAGCTCACCAGGCAGTTTAATGAAAAAAAACACAATAAACAGGCCTAAATTGGTGCATGGCTTTTTTATTAGCTTAAAGACCTCTGCGCCTTCTGAGCTCTCTAACATTGTTACTTTCCCATTGGTGGAGCCATAAAAAGGCTTATTTTTTGAAGGACAAAAGGATTTACTGCAAGAATAGAAGATCATTTATAATCCAGCTAATAATAGGCTAAGTTCTAACTACAGGAACATAGCTGGGAAAGGCATCCGTCTTGTTATAATCACAGTCGGGAACAATGACCATGATTGTTATTGTACCGAGATGGACAATTTTCCCTGCTATGTTCCCGTAGAACATAGCCATAGGCTGTAACACTGGATCTCTAGTGGAATACTGTACATAAGCAATGCTTACTAAACCTTTAATGCAAAAACAGCACCATCCCTGTCCTCAGGTTGTATGTGGCATTACATTCACTTCAATGAAACTAAACTACGCACCCAAACTGTCAACAGGAGAAGTGCTGTTTCTGGAAGAAAGCGGTCAAGTTTTTGTAAGACTGGACAATTATATGATAAGTGATCGCTCATCTTACCTTGTTTGTAAAACACTTCTGTACTTTGAATTCGACACTATCCGCAATAACCTCACCACTTTCCAGCACAAGGTATACCAGCACTTTACCCAAGGGGGCAGTGTTGACATTAATAGGAAGAGTAAATGTGAATTGTCCGAGCGAATCTGTAGTAAATAAGACAATATATGACTATAAGTACCACACTTCAGATAGTTGTCAGCCAAAAGAGATGAGCGGATTTACAATAAGTAAGGGTTTATGAAATCCCAAATGCTCGGAATTTGCCTCCCAGGGACTGGAGAAGATGAATGCAGGGTAACCCTGTATCCCACTAACCTCTATTCTTTCTGTCATCAGCATATAGCCCTCAGGATTGGGTCCACATCCCAGCCCCCATGAATTTACATTTTTGGCATATCTTTTCTTCTAAGACCCATAATGTTTTTCTTTTTCCACTGACAGAACCATATGGGGGCAATTTTTTGGCGGGACAAGTTGTACTTTCACTGTAACCCAAAGCCCGGCCTCCCTCACCCGACCCTTGCCGTAACTCTATGTCATGTATTGGGAAGGGGTTAGAAAGCAGAGACTTTTTGACTATATGTGCACAAGGAAAGTGTGCAAATATTTCCATCACAGTTTTTCACTTTTTTGGTAAAAAATACTGACCAAAATTAACTCTGTACTGTATGTGAACATTGCCAAGTGTCAATACAGTCATAGTGGAATCTTACATTTGTATAGATTACTGTAGTGTACCTTGGTTTGAAGTTATTTTCACCTCATGCGTTCCAAAGTCGATAATCCCTCCTTTTGCCATCACCTGTGTACAGCAAATATAACTTGAATGTAGCAAAAAAAGGTGGGGTCTTAGCACTTTACTTATTTGGAGCAGACCCTATTCACTAGAAAGGGAGTGTTTTCTATGCATGCTCTGTGACCTGTGCAGAGGCCATTCTACAGGAGAGGAGGCTGATCTCTAAGCTTCAGCTCTAGTAAATGTCCATGATGATAAGGAGGAAACTTTTAGAAATTGATCTGTACAGAATAGTAAGTATCAGCTTAGTTTTATGCTTAGTGGTAAGATTGGAAAATGCAATGAAAAATTAAAAAAAAACATAAAACTTGATTAGGATAATGGACTAATAACTTATAATATCCTAAAATTATGTCTACACCTCACCCCACTTTAACAGTTATAGATGGATAAACACCTACCAGATGGTGGAACACAACGCCAGATACGTTTCCGACCCCTTCTGGAGTTAAAGCATAGAATACTGTAAATGTCTCATCTTTTTCACAGGTTAGAGTCCTGAATATGGGCTGGATCTTTATATAGCTCTTAGTCCGGGAGTAGAAATGTTGTATGGACTGTGAATCGTCCTCATAGACCGGAAACAATGTGGAATGACTGTAGCACCTATCTGAACTCTTGTATTGGGCCTATGTGAATTCAGTAAAATATGGACAAAATATAAATCTTTAGATTATCTTTTTTTTTTAATAATAGGATGTATTTAAAATGCTGGCAGATATTTTTTGTCAGCTACTTCTTACCTTAGACTTATAGATGATGAATGAAAATCCTTGGTGTCGATAGAAAAATCTGCTGTCCCATCAGGTCCAGTAGTATAGGTGAAGTTTTTGCCATCGTGATTTACAAAAAGTGTGACATTCTCATTCGGAATTGGTTTGCTGGAGGCATCTTCTAGGAAAATCTGCACAAATATATGAGAAGACCAATAGATAACACTGTAGCATTGGTACATATGCACATTCCTCCAGTTGTGGCCGGAATCTCACCTGTCCATAGAAGGGAATGCCCTTCTTAAAGTGGGAATCCAACTGTCGTAATGATACTTTAGCAATAGTCTTTTTGATCTCTGATTTTCCTTCTCCCGTAAGAACAACTCCTACAGAAACAGTTAATGCTTTACATACCTGTTGCGTGTCCACCATTTCATTACTTTATGCTATCTATGCTCTTGTTTTCTCTCACCTGTTCCTTCTTCAGTTAATTTCGCAGTTGCAATGAGTTTCATCTCATATCCAGAACGTTTCATCTGGAAAAGTTTGGTCTTTACCACTTGTGAGTAACATCCATTTTTGTCAGTCTGCAAAAAAAGATCAAAACGTAACAGTTGGTAGGTTGGAATTTCCAATAGTCTATATGTACTGTCAGGGCGAGTTCATGAGCCAAAAGCGAAAACTGAAGTGCCCCCTTCCCCTTTGGAAATCATAATATATGAGTGGAGAAAACTTGCAGCTTAGGGCTATGTTCACACAACATATTTTTTCGTATTTGCAATCGGCAACAACGGCCGTAGTTAATCCGAAAAAATACGTTGGCTTGCTGTCTATGGGGTCCCGGCCGGAGCGTATACACATTGTATAGGTTCCGGCCCGGACCCCTAGCGGCGCTGCAAACAATTGACATGTCAGTTTTTTGCGGCCGCTATTCAATGAATAGCGGACGCAAAAAGCTCTGTTAATGCACACTATGGAGCGAGCGGCTGTGGCCGCAAGCTTCATGGTGTGCCGTGGTGAGTTCTGATGCGGGCACCGGCATCAGAACTCTGCAGGCTGAAAGATCTGCAGTACCGGCCGGGATGATCTTTTCAGAGTCTGTATACCCGGCTGAGTCACAGAACAGCTGGTCTCTTACGCCATGTGAACATGGCCTTGAACTGTACCAGCAAAGTGCCCTGTATACCTCTATATTATAGTCATTCAGTTACCAATTACTGCCATTCTAGTAGACGATGCTAGATAATATAGTATTGTTTACAGCCACTCCATGAGACCACCTCTCAGGGACTCTGCAGTCTACCGCCTGAGGCAAGATACAGCCTGATACAGATAGGTGAAAAGTATACCCCTTGGAATTTAGAGTAGCAGGAGGCACATATGCTGTACCTGCCCTATTGTCATGTCCATGCCTATTCAGACCTCAGCACAGTCCTCTGCTCGTAGAATACAGCTAAGAAAGCAATTTTAGCCTTGATTCAGTGGTTGAATTCTATATTTCATTTTCACCAATCTGCTGTTATTTCAGTACTTGCTGTATGGTGTTTCCACCACATCTGTCTGGGATTCTGCTAGCCTTGTCCTGGACTGCATAAAATTTAGTCTGAGTGATGATGGACAGTTGTCTTCGACACTCATCCCTTTCCTTGTCAGTCTGTATAGCTGGTCCAATGATGCTCTAGACCAGGACCTGACATCCCCCAAACTGTCCTTTACCCCAGACTCCATTGCTTGCTATTAGTCTCAGTTTGAGTGTGCTAACATTTCCTCCTGTCTATCATATCTTGTTTATCCTGACCCTCTGCTACGGCTATTTTATTATTCTTGTAGTTTTGACTTTGTACTTTGCTCACTGATTGGTTCTGACTCTTGGCTTCTTTATTGGCTTGTTAGTTTGTTTTGTCTACATTTTATGTATTCAATTGTGTCATAGGAAGGGTCATTTGCCAAGTTGTCCGCTACCACTTAGGGTAGCTGAGGCAAGCAAGTAGGGACAGCTGGGTGGGCCAAAGATTAGGGCTCACTTGTCTGCCCCCTTTCTCCCAGGTTTCCAGCAGCAGCTATTGGCATAACACCTATATTCTAAGACACTCACTTGATGGGAAAAGTCTTCACATACACTTCTCTCTTCCATGGGACATGAGGAATAAGCGTCTGAGAACTTTCTGCAGACTTGGCCATCGATTTTTCCTATAACTGGTTTGCCATAGGTGTACCTGATAAAAAAAGACATATCTTCAATTCTGCCTTCAATTATATACATTGTTGACATTAGCGATAGCAAAGGATGGGATGAGATATAACAAGTCTTAACTGCTGCTAGTCTACCTTCACCCCTTCTCTGCTACCAGGACATTATCAAACCAGCTTTGAGCAGAATAGATTGGATGCAAACATGTCTGAGACAATGGGTAGAAGGAGTAGGTGACTACTTAAAGTGACACTGTCACCCCCTATTTGCATTTTGACTGCTCTCCACAGGTGTAAAGGGTAAATGTTACAGCTTTCATTACTTATTTTATATCACACCTCATGGTGCTTGTTCTGGTAAAAAGTCGTTTTTATCACCTGTGGATTGGTATATGTGAGCGGGGCAGCCTTTGTGCCACATCGCTCCACCCCTACCGCCCCTATCGTGACGTCATCGACACATAGGCCCTGCCCACTCAACAGCCATTGGAAGGGCCAGCCTAAAGCTCTAGGCCCCACCCCCTAGATTGTACCATACCAATGGCTGCTGAGGGGGCGGGGTCTATGCAGCGATGACGTCCCAGATGGGGGTGGTGCTAGGTGGTGCTAGGGGCGGGGCAATGTGGCACAAAGTCGGCGAGGCCCCGCCCACATATACCAATCCACAGGTGATTAAAAACAACTTTTTAACAGAACAAGCATCATGAGGTGTAATATAAAATAAGTAATGAAAGCTGTAACATTTAACATGAAACATTTAACATTTAACATGTAACATGAAAGCTGTAACCTTTACACCTGTGGAGAGCAGTCAAAATGCAAATAGGGGGTGACAGTGTCACTTTAAGGTGTCATTGAGGCAAGGTTCCCAATTTAACATAAAAAATTGTAATAATAATATTTATTTGTATAGCGCTAACAGCCCTTATGATAATGCTAAAGGTGCGTGGAAGCAATTATGAGATTTTTGCTATATGCCCACATCAAATCTTCCAGTGGTCATAACTTAAAGCGAATGTACAACTTGTACATCGCTTTGCGTTTTTTTTACTGCAGTACCGGCCGGGATGATCTTTAATTAGACCCGGACGGGTCACGGAACAGCCGGTCTCATACAGCGTGTGAACATAGCCTAAGTGTGTAATACTAGCCTGCATCTGTAAGAAACCATAGTAAATATGTTTACAGTGAAAATGCTGTCAGATATGACTATGTTACAGGCTTACATACTTGCCACATACTGTCACTTCAACTTCTTCTTCTAGAATGGTAATAACTGAGGGGATTGTCACCTTCACCTCATATTTGGGTAGCACTGCAAATATAGTAAATCAAATATTATAGCGAGCAATTTTCTATGGTCGGATCTAATGCTGTAAAGCTGGTAATAACAACTAAGGTTTAAGGCTTGCACTAAAGTCAGTTAAACTATACTTATCTATTAAATTTTTACTGCACCCAGCAGCACAGCTCCAGTTCTCCCCTCCAGGTTTAATCAATGGAGAAGCTACCATGGAGGAAGACCATGCAGCTGCTATGGGGCCTAAGCAACAGGGGGTGGGGTCCCTGGCAGAGTGTGGTCTGCCTCAATGGTACGACGGCTCCAGTGCAGCAGTGCAATCACCCCCAGCTTCCCCCCTGCCCAGTCACCCCCAGCTGTTTTCTTGTCCCAGTCACCCCAGCTTCCCCAGATTTAATTTTAACCCCCCCTCCCCCAAGTGCCCCTGCTCCAGTTGCCCCTTCTTCTTTGTGATGCACTGCCAGAGGTTGTCTGGGAGGGGAATTTTTTTGCTATTAATTAATTAATCCTAGCTTCGCCCCTGGGTTTAATTACATGGCTAAACCGATGACATGCCTGTATACCCACATCACAACTTGCCTTGTATTGTATACTGCTGATACCAGTGATGCCGCAGTGATGCGGGTATATGGGCACCTTAATGCTGCCGCCATGTAAAAAAAATCTGTTGGGAGGGCAGAGCATTAAATCACAGTATAAATGTATCCTTACAGAAGATAGGTGTACTCGCTTTACTCAGCAGTCCTATAGACTTTAACCCCTTCACATCAGCAATACGTAGATATACATTACTGCTGCAAATACCCTGTGCAGTAGGAATGTATATCTACGTTCCTGACTGAGGGGTTGTAGATGTGTGCGGGACCACTGCAGTGAGAGCAGTCCTGCACACATCAGTGTCTGGGGACCCCAGCATGATGACCGGCAGTTGTGATCCTGCAGCTGCCTGTTATTAACCCCTTAAACGCTGTGATCTATAGCTATCCCGACATTTAAGGTTCTCAGTGACAGGACAAGCTCCTGCCACTGAGTGATCGGGACCCCCCCCCCCAGCCATGCTGCAGAGGTCCCAATTGCTGGTACCGATGGGTAGGGGTTAAGTCACTTACCTCCGTCCTGTCGGATCAGCGTTCTATGTATAAAGTCTGGCAGTCTCTATGCACAGATTGACAATAACACTGATCTATGCTATGCTATGGCATAGCATAGCTCAGTACATGAAAAAGTGTTTAGAAAAGTGTAATATAAAAAAGTTTTTTTAAAGTATAAAAAAAAACTTATAACCAGGGGGTTAAAAGTTCAATTTACCTCCTTGCCCATTATAAAAATAAAAATATATTTTTTAAATAAATAAACCTGTTATATATCGTAGCTTGTGGAATTCTCCGATCTATTAAAATATAACATTATTAGAATAAAATTAATAAAAAAGCTATCAAAAATTTTCTGTCACACAGTTATGATATTTATAAAAACTAGAGATAATTTTGCAAAAAAATGACACCCCAGCCAGCCCTGTAGGTGCAAAAATAAAAGCGCTATGGCTCTTAGAAGGGGGGAAGGAACATTGCATAGATTTGACCCGGACATCCATGCATCAATGGGCTCAGTCTTGAAGGGGTTAAATTAACTGTTTGACTACTGCGTCCTTCAAACAGGGCACTTAGAACCCCCATTGTATTCATGTTCTGATGCATTAATAATATAAGAAATATACCATATTCCTCCACAGTAAAGCTTTGTTCGATCTGTGAGCCCTTTCCCCTTTGAGCGACCAGTTTATATGTCCCCAATCGAGGCTCAGAGGTTAGAAGAAAAGACTCTTGTGCAATTCCTTTCTTTGTCTCCACATCCAGCCATTGGACTATACGATTTCTTTGAGGATCCTAAAAAAAAAGAGATGCCGTTTTAGGCTATGTTCACACAGTGTATAAACAACGGCCATTGTTTGACATATTACCATATCGGCCGCAGGAGCATCATCTATTTTATTTGTATTGTGAGCACATTTGGGTGTGCCTGCACTTCATTTAACCATTGAAGTCCATGCAATGTACAGTGCGGCTGTCAGAGCGGCCATACGTTGTGTGGACAAGCAGGAACAATGGCCTTAAAATAATGTACTGCATTGAACTCTATGGGAAACAGTGGCCATTGTTCGCACACTGTATTGAGCAATGGCCGTTGTTCCCTACAGTCACACATAATTGACATGTCAATTATTTGCGTCCGCTAATGCAGGAACAAAGGTTATTGTTCAATACAGTGTGTGAACCACGGCCGCTGTTCCCCATAGAGTTCAATGCAGTACAGTATTTTAAGGCAAAAACAGCTGTTGTTTCAATCACCAACAACGGCAGTTCTGGTCTTGGTTTTTTTTTTTTTTTTTACAATAGAAGAAGGCAGCAAATGGATCTATCTCCTATCTATCTATCTATCTATCTATCTATCTATCTATCTATCTATCTCCTATCTATCTATCTATCTATCTATCTATCTATCTATCTATCTATTTATCTATCTATTATTTATCTATCTATCTATTTATCTATCTATTATCTATCTATTATCTATCTATTTATCTATCTATTATCTATCTATCTATCTATCTATCTATCTATCTATCTATCTCCTATCTATCTATCTATCTCCTATCTATCTATCTATCTATCTATCTTCTATCTATCTATCTATCTATCTATCTCCTATCTATCTATCTATCTCCTATCTATCTATCTCTATCTATCTATCTCCTATCTATCTATCTATCTATCAATCAATCTCCTATCTATCTATCTATCTATCTATCTATCTATCTATCTATCTATCTATCCCCTATCTATCTATCTATCTATCTATCTATCTATCTATCTCCTATCTATCTATATATCTCCTATCTATCTATCTATCTATCTATCTATCTCCTATCTCCTATCTATCTATCTATCTATCTATCTATCTATCTATCTATCTCCTATCTATCTATCTATCTATCTATCTATCTATCTATCTATCTATCTCCTATCTATCTATCTATCTATCTATCTATCTATCTATCTATCTATCTATCTATCTATCATCACACTACCTACCAACCAACCTACCTAAGTATTTCTCTATCTTCTTTTTATCTATATATCTATATTACATTTATTGATCATTACACTATCTTTTCATCTATCTATTAGAAAGTAATAACATGAATGTAATAATTATAAACTTCTTACCTCGACATAAATCACAGGGAACTGAAAGAGAAAGCAGGAAACACATTAAACGCTTTTTTTTAAAAAACATTTTAGTTCATATTATTATTATTATTTTTTATCATTAGCAATAATATTTTATTTATTAGCAATAATCCTGCAATGCAATATCTACTTACAAGCAGGCATATAACATGACATTGAAGCGATTTCTAAATGATGTTTTCAGTTGCTCATGTGTTGTGATGAATAATTCTGTATTCAGTGTCTGATTGATCATCTGATACATGACCTACATGATTGCTTTTGCTGTATTTGGAGCAATTTTGCATTGATAATCAATGAGCCATCATTATTTATATTATTTTATATTATATTATTTATAAAGGATCTGAGAACGATCAGTTTGTGGTTAGACTGGCGATCTTCTACATACCTTCTCATGTACTGCATGAAATGTTTCATCCAAGGCAGCAATACGGTACTGGACTATATAAAAAGAGATGTATAAATACACAATCAATACACAGTCAATACACAGTTATTGATCGCAGCATTAGAACACTTAAATGAGCAGAAAGTGACCTCAGCTGCCTGGTATGAAGCAAGCTCAGCTCCCTAGCCTGCTCCAAACTCACCTGATGTCTGTCTGCTGTACAGTTGGGCATAAATGGGAAAAAAGATTAATCAGGAGCTTTGGGGCCTTTTACAACATGATCATAAATGATAGACATTCATTTTAAGGGGTTTCTCCAGCAAATAAAATTTGTAATTTACTTAATTTAAGTCTTTCAGTACTTATCAGCTGCTGTATGTCCTGTGCTGACACCTCTGTGACTGGGAACTGTTCAGAGCAGTAGCAAATCCCCATAGACAACCTCTACCACTCTGAACAGTTCCTGACATGGACAGAGGTGGCAGCAGAGAGCACTGTGTCAGACTGGAAAGAATACGCCACTTCATGCAGGGCATACAGCAGCTGATAAGTATGGGAAGACAAGATTTTTAAATACAAGTCAATTACAAATCTACGTAACTTTCTGGCACCAGTTGATTTAAAAGAAACAAAATGCCACTGGAGTACCCCTTTTAAGTTTAATAGAATGCTATTAAGACATTCTTTGTTGTATCTGCATATTTACGATTATACCTCCACATGACTTCTCACCCAGCATGTCCAAGTGCCAATGTTACAGTATTAAAGGGCTGTCCAGAGAAATAAGTATAATATAATCATACTAACATAACAAATCTTTCCCTATTTGAAACCTGCTTTCCTGATCTCGACAGCCCTACTTCTGTATTGGTCCTGACACTAGTATAGGAGCTTTCTCCCTCTGAGTATTGGGGCATGATCATGGACGTGCCTGAACAGGGCTGCCAGCCTCAATTTAAAGTCAGGCGATTAAACATTTTTTAAAATGGAAGTGGGCAGGGGGGAAAATAACAAACAATCACAGCTCACCTCTCCCCATGCCTCTCCAGCACTGGATTTCCGCTCCAGGACCCCTCCCGCCAGGCTCCAGGATCTCCTTCACAGCTGACATCATGACCCGGTTGATGGACAGCCTGCTTGACCAGTCAAAGACTGGGGCGAGACGCGGCTGCAGTCACTGATTGGCTGAGCTGGCAATCCATCAACTGGGTCATGCATTTTCCCCCCGAGTCGTGATGTCATTAGAACTCAGGGGAATCCCACGTGACAGACAGGGGGCAGACAGGGGGTGGGGTAAGCAATGATTGTTTATTACATTCCCCCCTGCTGGCTGCCAATTTTTAATAATCGCTGGACTTTTTCTTCAGTAGTTAAAGTGACTCTGTACCCACAATCTGTCCCCCCCAAACCACTTGTACCTTCGGATAGCTGCTTTTAATCCAAGATCTGTCCTGGAGTCCGTTTGGCAGGTGATGCAGTTATTGTCCTAAAATACAACTTTTAAACTTGCTGCACAGTGCCCAACGGCTGTGGCCTAGAGTATCTGTGTGCGATGCCCTGGCCCCTGGGGGCCACTTCCGCAGTGCTGGTGTTATGAGCGGGCAATGACCGGGGCAGCTGCAGGGGTTATACTTGTCACGGTATAGGCCTGAGGGCGGCACAGCTGTAGGGCCGGTCTGTGGAATCTGCGGGTGATGATGGGCATGCGATTCTTCGCTGCACTTAGTCAGGGCACCAGTTAGTGGACACCAATGCCAGGGTTCAGTAACAGCGGTTTTATTATAGATGAGGTAACTAGTAGCAACAGTTCTGTCCGGATGCAACCGGGTATATAGCAGGCTTTGACAAATAAGGCAGGAGTGGTGCTGCATAGGCTGTGAGAATACGTGCCGGATGATGGGAGTAGGAGTATGAGAGAAATAGCGGTGCTGGGTGGATTAGCTTGAGAATAATACTTGCTGTGAATCCTTGTAGCGATGAGGAGAGATAACGGAATGACACCCAGATGAGAGAGAAGAATCCGGTCACTTGAGCAGGCGGATACAGCCGAAGACTGGTATATAGCAGCAGACTTAGTCACTCTTCTGTGGGAGAGGATAGAACCACACAACCTCCTTGCTTGGAAGCAGGGGGAAGACTAACTTGTCAGCAGGAAGTGGGAGGTCACATGGTTGCTCCTGGCCAGAGCTAGTCGGCCATTGGAGGAACCATGGTTACAGGTCACGTGATCAACAGCCTTGCATACCACTGTACACTGTAATACACAGGAACACATGAGAATACACATGAAAATGCACAATACCAGAGAATACTAGGGGAAAACCAGCAGCAGTTGCAGTGCAAACCCTTACCAGAACAGGCATTGACACAGCAATAGAAATGGCCATAATAGGAGTAGTAGTCTGCATGTTCTGGGACACTGCATACCTCCCTAGCAAATTTGAGCCGACCTCGGCGAATCTAGAAGGCAGCAAACATGAATAGACTGGACAATCAAACAACAGGAATGAATGATGAGAGTGAGTGTGATGAGGTGTGTGTTTCCCACGCCCAAGGCACAGGTGAGAAGAGAGAGAGGATGAGAAACCCTAGTGGCAGGACTTCACCTAGGGGTGCCTAACGTACTCTGGCGACCAGGTAGCTAGTGCGTGAACCATCTGACGTGTAAGCCAGGACAACTTAACTGCTGGCGGGTGACCCTCCATATTCCAGCCAGTTAGACAGTAGGTTTTCTGTTAAATGTGTTACCCTACTGGAAAAGAGAACGTGAAGACCTGTGTACTACCTTGGCGTGTCTGAGTAGTGTCTTGGATACCTGGAAGAGAAAAGAACAAAATAATAAAAGCAAACATACATGGGGAGCTCCCTTTCATACCACTCAATCACACACACAAGCACTCCACAGGCCAAACACACGAAAAGGTATCCAGGGTGCGATATGTATGGACAAGTGTGAAGGTTAGGTATGACTATGTGTGATAACTACTGTGTTGGGACAAGACAGAGGCGAACAAATGCTGGAAACAAAAGGAAAGGAAACACAACAGACAACAAATACTGCGAGGTCTTGAGGAGAATTGGCTCACATGAATCTGAATGAAAATCTGAGAAAAATCTGAATGAAAATCTGAACGAAAATCTGAGAAAAATCTGAACGAAAATCTGAGAAAAATCTGAATACGAACTGGCTCAACTAAATCTTTCCAGCTATGGATATAATAATAATACACAATAATGAGACTGGATGAGACAATACACTCCTACATAAACTGGACTTTCTCTGAGGTATATGTAAACTGACTTCTCTTACTCAGAGGAGGAGCTATCTGTCTTAGACACTGGAAAATATACTGTTTTACAAAAGAGGCGCTCTACTCTGAGGCAATCTAAATAACCTTTTGCTTACTCAGAGGAGGAAATACAATGACTCCGATAACACTGGAATGCAATAGTAGAAAAAATGCAATAATGAAATAAGTGCAATAATACCCTGTGTGGAACACACAATCACAGGAAAGTGCATTAGGAAGGAATGGGTTAAGTGTCTCTGTGAGGTAGAGTCTCTTTTAGGCAATTAGACATCGTCCATGTAAAAGGCTCTGGGACAGGCACTAGAGAACTTTTTGTTATTGTAAGTGTCCATCAGCTCATGGCTGGTTAGTACAGGGAACTTGGTCAGGAGGACCAGGCACAAACCTTGAACGTTGCATACACTAAATGGTGAAACAGCACACAAAAAAAAACACAGTCATAGAACTCAGCCCTTGAAGAGAACACCTAATAGAGGTGTCCTGGAGGGCCCCAAGTGGCACCCCTCTTCTTCTCCCAGGGGTAATACCGGGAGGAAGCCGGAGCAGGAGCCTCATCTGCTGCGGTGGTGACCACGAGGCTAGGGGTCACGGTGGTCACAGGAGAGACAGTAGGGGCTACTGTGGTCACAGGAGAGACAGTAGGGGCCACATGGTAGGTAGCGGTGGTGGTCGCAGCTTTAGCCACGGCAGTGGTAGGGGAAGTCACCGTAGTAGCCATGGTGATGGGGGCTTTAGCCACTGGAGGTAGCAAGGTTAGGGCCTGCTTGATCTCATCCGCCAACTTCTTGATAACCGGGTCGTCCCCAAACACCCACTGAGGCAGGGATGGTGACTCGGGCCCGGGGAGCCTCCAGGGACTGGCGTAGCAGGTGGCCTTAAAGTTATCCCCCTGGCTAGAGGCAGGAAGAGGGGCGCCCGGAACCCCGGTACTCACGGATCCATCGTTTTCTGGCGAGGTCGATCCTCCTGTGGAGAAGGCAACCTCGGGAGTGCTGGAGCAACGAGATCCCGGTGAGACGCTGGCGATGGAGACAGGCTCTTCCTCCGGACCGTTGGAGACTGGTGTAGAGCCCCAACTGATATCGCTGTCGGAGGGTGGCGGCATTAGCAGGCACGCAGGATTGAGCAAAGGCAGACTCTCAGGCAGTGTAGGCATCACAAGCGCTGGGGCTGCAGGCAGGTGCTCTTCATAGGCCGCCATCTTGCGTTCCACTGGCCGGAACTTGTAGCAGGAAGGGGAGGAGCGCCAGGCTGGAGGATCAGGCTCCAAAGTCTGCCCAGCAACAATGACGTCAGTGGAAGCGGCCGGCCAATCAGGAGAGACACAGTCATTATCAATGGCGCCAAGCAATTCCCGCTTCTCGGCCGCATGGCAGTTAACCCCCTCGTCACTGGGGGATGGCGTAGGTAGAAATAACAGCAAGAAGCGGCCATTTTGTGTACAGTCCCAGCCATGCAGCGACTCAGTTATCAGAACTCCCATGGCAATTTTAGCACAGTCTCTGGAGACGATATTAAACTGTAGATCTGGTACACCGCGTGGCGGGTAGATCCTGTTCGTGACGCCAAATGCGATGCCCTGGCCCCTGGGGGCCACTTCCGCAGTGCTGGTGTTATGAGCGGGCAATGACCGGGGCAGCTGCAGGGGTTATACTTGTCACGGTATAGGCCTGAGGGCGGCACAGCTGTAGGGCCGGTCTGTGGAATCTGCGGGTGATGATGGGCATGCGATTCTTCGCTGCACTTAGTCAGGGCACCAGTTAGTGGACACCAATGCCAGGGTTCAGTAACAGCGGTTTTATTATAGATGAGGTAACTAGTAGCAACAGTTCTGTCCGGATGCAACCGGGTATATAGCAGGCTTTGACAAATAAGGCAGGAGTGGTGCTGCATAGGCTGTGAGAATACGTGCCGGATGATGGGAGTAGGAGTATGAGAGAAATAGCGGTGCTGGGTGGATTAGCTTGAGAATAATACTTGCTGTGAATCCTTGTAGCGATGAGGAGAGATAACGGAATGACACCCAGATGAGAGAGAAGAATCCGGTCACTTGAGCAGGCGGATACAGCCGAAGACTGGTATATAGCAGCAGACTTAGTCACTCTTCTGTGGGAGAGGATAGAACCACACAACCTCCTTGCTTGGAAGCAGGGGGAAGACTAACTTGTCAGCAGGAAGTGGGAGGTCACATGGTTGCTCCTGGCCAGAGCTAGTCGGCCATTGGAGGAACCATGGTTACAGGTCACGTGATCAACAGCCTTGCATACCACTGTACACTGTAATACACAGGAACACATGAGAATACACATGAAAATGCACAATACCAGAGAATACTAGGGGAAAACCAGCAGCAGTTGCAGTGCAAACCCTTACCAGAACAGGCATTGACACAGCAATAGAAATGGCCATAATAGGAGTAGTAGTCTGCATGTTCTGGGACACTGCATGTGCTTTAACCTTGCACCACCCCTCCGTCCCTCCTCCCCACCCTCTTCATCATTAGGAATGCCACTTGCAGGATTTTTTTTACTATTCTGCAGTGAACACTTCACAGGTGCGTTAATGATCCAGCCATTTGCCATGCTCACACAGCTGATGAATAGGAGACAATCTGCCTGGAGCATTCCTAATGATGAGGAGGGCAGGGAGGAGGGACAAAGAGGGTGTGCCAGCCTAATGCACAGACACACTAGGCCACACCAGTTTGGCATAGGGCTGCAAGTTTAAAAGTTGTTTTTTAGTACAATGACTGCATCACCTATCGAGCGGACCCCAGGACAGACCTTAGATTAAAAGCAGCTATCTGAAGGTTCAAGCAGTTTGAGGTGGGCAGATTGTGGGTACAGAGTCACTTTAAATCAGCCCCCTTGAAGCATATGACATGTAAGGTGGTGGGGGGATCCTTTCCTGCATCAGGACTTATTGGGAGGTAGAGCTGCTGACCCCAGGAACGCAGGTATCAAATGGTAACATACACATAGATTTTAACTATAAGATATTTTAGCAATTGCTATACAAAAAGAAAAAAAAAGTCTCACCTTTCTGCCCAGGTTTGTAGATGGGTTTGTCTGTCTGGATGAAGACCAGGTTTTGTAGAGGTCTAATGAGAACACTCCTCTTTGAGTTGAAGTGTAGCGTGTCCCCCTCAGCATTTAGAGTAATGTGCCCCACATTTGCTTCTTCAACAGCAGGCACCTGAAAGAATATTGCCCATTTTCACTGTATTAAAACGTAACCAAGAAATAAATAGTCATCCCCAGAGCTGCATTCCTAGTTCTGTCAGTTGTCATTGAACAGTCATTGAGCTTTTTGAAAGGCATACTGAGTAATGAAGTGGGATCAGTTAATTTCCCTACATTAGACTACAGTACAGGGGTTAGTGTAAGATGCAAGAAATAAAAGAAATACTGTCAGCTAGAAAACAAACCGCTCAAATGGCTACATAGGTGTGTGAGCACTGAGACTCTCCATACTCTCCATCACCTATAGGGTAATCATCATCATTTTTCACGGCTGTGATTGTAAAGAGATGACCACCTTTCCCTGCTATGTTCCCGAAGTTTGAACATAGCCTTAAAATGCTTTTTATTTACAATCTTATAGTGACTCTGTACCCACAATCTGTCCCCCCCCAAACCACTTGTACCTTCGGATAACTGCTTTTAATCCAAGATCTGTCCTGGGGTCCGTTCGGCAGGTGATGCAGTTATTGTCCTAAAAATCAACTTTAAAACTTGCAGCCTTGTGTCAAACGGCCGTGGCTTAGAGTATCTGTGCCCTAACTTTGCACCACCCCTCCCTCCCTCCTCCCCACCCTCTTTTTCATTAGGAATGCCCCTAGAACATTTTCTCCTGTCTGAACATTGCACAGGTGCCTTAACCATCCAGCCCATGTTCAGTATTCACACAGGTGATAAATATTAGACAATCTGCCTGGAGCATTAATGATAAGGAGGGCGGGGAGGAAGGACAGAGAGGTTGTGCCAGCCTAATGCATACACAATCTAAGCCCCGGCCATTGGGCACAGGGCTGCCAGTTTAAAAGTGTTTTTTTAGGACAATAACTGCATCACCTGCCGAACGGACCCCAGGACAGATCTTGCATTAAAAGCAGCTATCCGAAGGTACAAGTGGTTCGGGGGCATCAGATTGTGGGTACAGTGTCGCTTTAAGTGTAATTAAGGCGTGGCCTGGGGCACTTCAATGCACTTTGGTGCCTGGACACATCTCTATGACACTTCAGAGCAGAAATATATTTTTGTGTGACGGCAGCCTTGGACAACTACAATAACGGTATTGATAGTCTTGCTGCTTACATAGCAGTGTAGCCATATAAGCCGTTTAATCCCAAAGAAAGCTCTGTGCCGACTGTGAATCCTCAGTGAAGCCTGAAGAACTGTGAATGCAGCTCTGGACTATAATATCTATCTCAGTTTCAAATTCCAAATTCATCCAAAATGAATCATGTAATATACTGTCACGCTTAGTGAATTCTATATGCAAATTAAAGAGGACCTGATTTAATGATTGTATTTCCCATGCGATAACATTTCTGGGACATCTTTTCTTATGGTTCTGTGATAGCCACCCGGTGTTACTAGTTGAGGTGGTGTTCCTACATTATTTGAATCTATTCAGTCAGAGTCAGATAGTATAAAGACAGGCCCCCCTAGTGTTAACACCCAGTTGGCTATATAGTCATAAACTTTCAGTAGGAATAAGGCTATGTTCACACTACGTAAGTTCCGTGGAAATCACGGCCGTTGAAACTTACGTAGTGCTGCAGGCTGAAGGGATCCCGGCCGGAGTGTACACACATCGTATGTGCTCCGGCCAGGATCCCATACGCCGCCGCAAATAACTGACATGTCAGTTCACACAGCGGCCGGAACCGCTCGCTTCACTGTGTGCTATTAGAAGCTCTGATGCGGGCGCGCGCTGATGCGCCTGCATCAGAGCTCTGCGGCCGGACGGATCATCCGGCCGGTATTTAAATACCGGCCGCGATGATCCAGGCACAGACCGGCCGTTCCGCGACCCGGCCGGGGTCACGGAACGGCCGGTCTGATACGTAGTGTGAACATCGCCCTATAATACTGTAAGTTAAAAGGGTATTCTGTCAGAAACTTATATAGTTTGTAAATTACTTCTGTTTCAAAATCTTAAGTCTTCCAGTGCTTAGCAGCTTCTGTATGACCTGCAGGACGTGGTGTATTCTTTCTAGTCTGACACAGTGCTCTCTGCTGCCACCTCTGTCTATGACAGGAACTGTTTTAGACAGTAGCAAATCCCTATAGAAAAAATCTTCTGCTCTGGACAGTTCCTAAGTACAGTACTGGAAGACTTGAGATTTTGAAACAGAAGTAATTTACAAATCTATACAAACTGATTTGAAACCATCTAACACCAGCTGATTTGAAAGAATTTTCTTTTGCCAAAATACCCCTTCATAGTGGACCCAGTCACCAAACATGATAATTTAATGGGTGACAATTAGAGATAAGCGAACCTCAAGCATGCTCGAGTCCATCCAAACCCAATGGTTCGGCATTTGATTAGCGGTGGCTGCTGAACTTGGATAAAGCCCTAAGGCTATGTGGAAAACATAGATATAGTCATTGGCTGTATCCATGTTTTCCAGACAACCTTAAAGCTTTATCCAAGTTCAGCAGCCACCGCTAATCAAATGCCGAACGTTCAGGTTCGGATGGACTCGAGCATGCTCGAGGTTTGCTCAACTCTAGTGACAACCAGATATACCAAGGTGCTTAACTTACTTTAAAAGTGACACAGTTGTCTTCTCCAGGCTGTGTGACTTCTTTCTCCAGTAATGTTATGTTCTGGGTTCTTGTCTCCAGAGCCACAGTCACCTGGACAGATTCATTAAGATGGGACAGCTGCAGGCAGAATTTCTGATCATGTTTGGCCTTTAAGACTGTAGGGACCAACAGCATATATTTCCTGATTTAAAAAAAAAAAAAGAGTCTGTTAAAAAGTGATTGGCCATACTTGAGAAATTTTCAATAAATTCTCACTATATATTATCAAATAATTTTTGAGGATATGATGTGTAATTCCAAGGGATTTTAATTATTGAACACTCTAGTAATGGCATCGTGCAGATTCACTTTAATGGCCACCAGTGTTTCAACATAAAAGTAATAAAAGTCAATAGTACAAACAAATCTGAGAAACTTTGTAATATATCTTATTAGAAAAAAATACTTCTTTCTCCACTTATCTCTTAAAGAGGAACTCATATTTTCTCTATGCCATCTATGAAATGAGTGGGTGGGTGTATATCCTGATCATCGTGTGGGAAGTGAGCGCCAAGAACCAGAAATCATCTGCTGTATTCGGATTCCCAGACAACCCATTTAAATTCCCCATGTATTCTGAAAAAAATGCTTAAATATGTCCCAAAATAGAACAACCCATTGAAGTATAAGGTTACTGCTGCCCATAAAGGCTATGGAAAGGGGTGGGCAGAGAAGAAGGAATAGCTGCAAATAGGGGCAGAGAGAGAGACAAAGAAACAAGACTGCAGCTTGTAGTGAATAATATGTCACCCTTGTGCTGTAGTCACAGCTTACACTACTCAGTACTGCTCTATAATGTCCTCTAGGCTGCTGCTGTTGCTATAAAGATACATGGGGACAGGATATTGTTTTCTGTTTTAGAACAGTGTAAGTGAAATATAATAATAATAATATTAATAATAATATTTTTATTATTATTATTATTATTATTATTATTATTATTATGACATGGATCCCAACATAAACACATATACTGGCTTATCCTGAAAACATACTTGAAACAACAGGTAATCAATGATGTTATATCAAATAGATATACCACCACTGTCTGATTGGAGTGGGTCTAGATCTGGGCCCCAGCACTCCATCATAGAGCAATAAGCCTGTATAGCTTTGAGCAGTTCAAGACAGTATCAGTCTTGACTCATGGCTGCATCAGGAATTGGATCCAAACCTAATAAAAGTATAATATACAGGAATAGCAATTCTTTAATATACCTTCATTACTAGAACCATTCCCATCATCACTTATACTATCTATATTTCACAGTGGATTAAAGCCTGACATTTTGTAGATTTAGGTTGTAACCTCCTGCATCGTTCCGCTCACAGCTTATGACCTTTGTGGACAAACATAGGTCTGTTAGCAGCGAGGCATTAACAGCACTACTGCAAAACTAGCATAAAGCAAAACTGTGTTTGTCAAATGTTTGTCGCATCCAAAGACTAGAGGCTTTTTACAAAGAGTAAACTTCACTCTAATTCATTCTGGATTTCCTTTCATTCCTGGATTTTCCTCTGGATATTTATTTATTTTTATTTATAAAATGGGGAAAAGGGGGTGAATTAAACTTTTATTAGGGGGAGGGGATTTTTTTTTATCAATAAAATATATATATTTTTTTTTTTTACACACATACTAGAAGATCCCCCCACAAGACACCAGGGAAGGGGAAAAGAAGACTTTTAAATGCAGCTGCATTTAAAAGGCTAATTAGCAGTCCCGGCGATCGGACCATGCCCGCTAATTGCAGATAGCACCCGGGATTGCGGTGGTTCAGAGCAGGGTAGCCGCGTGACCCCTCTCTGAACACCCCCACCCCGATGGGGACGTACAGTTACGCCCTCATGCGGGAAAGGGTTAAAGGAGTTATCCAGCGCTACAAAAACATGGCCACTTTCCCCCTACTGTTGTCTCCAGTTTGGGTGGGGTTTTGAAACTCAGTTCCATAGAAGTAAATGGAGCTTAATTGCAAACCGCACCTGAACTGGAGACAACAGAAGGGGAAAAGTGGCCATGTTTTTGTAGCGCTGGATAACCCCTTTAAACATTGGTAAAATAGATGAATAGTGAATGGGCACAATTTTAATAATGTAAACAAAACTTTCTGCTAATTAATTTCTTAATATTTCTAAGGCCTCATTCACATGTCCAGTGTTTTTCAAGGAGTGTGATTTGGTCTGCTCCGTGAAAAACCCTGGATGTCTGTTGATTGCGGCGCTGGTGTTGTCTGTGGGCAGAGTGGGGAACGGGTAAGAGACAAGAACAGAGAAGCTGGGAGCCGATGTGAGACAGGAGCGGGGGAGATGGGAGCTGGGGAGAGATGGGAGTGGGGAGATGGGAGTGGTGACATAAGCGGGGAGAGGCATCCATGCTGCCATCCGCACTATGACCTGTCCTATTTTTTCATGGCAAGAATCACGACACGGATGGTGTTAATGCACACATAGTATTTAATGGGCCCTAAAACGGTCCATAGTCGCGGATCTGTGTTCACGGAAATTTTACTGCACGTGTAAATAAGGCTTTAGTGGTTAGAGATCATGATACAGAGACCAAATCCACTTTATAGACAGAGAGTTACTGCGAAAGTTTAATTTTGGTTGCCTACCATCACCACCAGAGGGAGCTAAGTAGCTTTCTGTATACGGCTGATACAGTGACTTCATTGATAACACAGTATGCTGCTTTCCAATTAAATTCAAGCAGCCAGTTTTATCATTCAACCCTTTGTCCAAGTAGTAATTTGCAACAATGTAGAAAAGCTCTAGCCCCTAAAAAACATAAATTAGGCAATTAAAGGAGAAGTCCCAAAGCTGAAAGCTGGGGAGGGGGGTTCAACATAATAAAGTAGACTTACCTACACTCGTGCCCTGTAGCGCAGCTCCTGGGTCCAGCTGACAGCCACCGGCAGCTGCAATGTCACGTAGCCAGCTGAGCAACTGCCCACTCAGTGACTGGGGTGGGACACCTAACCAGACACTGACTGGCTGAGCGGGCAACCGCTTAGCCGTTCCATGACCTTGAAGCTGGAAGCGCCGGGTATGTGATGTACCTGAATTCCAGCAGAAAATGACAGCCGGCGTCATCAGCAGGACCGGGGAGCAGCCCTACAGAGGCACCGGGACAGGTGAGTATACATTGTTTATTAATTTCCTCCACCCCCTGCCGGCCTGCCTGTTTTCATTTTTATGGCACTTCACATTTAATTGTCATAGAATTTTTGGTGTAATATAGGGAATCCCCTGCACACGAGGGACACTTGCAAGGATGCCTCCTGTTGAAAGAACAATTGGGCCCACATAAACCTGTATAATTGGATCCCTAGTGGCAGCTGTAGGACACATGGGGGAAAAGGAGTTCATGGTTCTATAGCAAAAAAAAAACCCACAACAACACTGCATATAGTATATAGAGTAACAATCAGCTGAAATACTAACTCACTTTAAAGTAACAACAGAAGGTCCACCCTGAGCAGAACAAATGCCATATACACTGAATGTTCCCATTGTAACACAGATGACTGCAGACAGAACGTTTTGTTAGCATGTCCCCGGTGTGGACTAAGTGTAAGTGTGAGACTTGGCTCCCACATTATAATATAGCTCCCATTGAAAACTTTCTTCTATCGTTCCCGGCAGTAATAGTACACTACACCTCTACCCAACAAACATTTAGCTTTTTCAAGGCTTTCTGCACATTGAAGTAATTTCCTCTCATTTATATGAGTGGTGCTGCAATATTTTCCTAGCCTGGAGAGATGAAAAGTCATAGTTAGGTTGTTATTGTAGGAATTTACATACCCATATGTGGTACCAGGGCCCATGAGGAAAGGCTTCAAGTTTTTATTCCTTCATTTTACACAGGAGTCCTATGGTTTAATGGACGTCATATAAGTATGGGGGATGAGCAGCTGGGACTGGCATATCCCATATTACATTGTGATCTGGTGAGGACTATCAATACAGATGTGTCATCCATATTAGTGCACCCTTCATCGGAGATGACAAAAATCATGGTCTATTTCCCCGATAGGCCATCAATATCAGAACAACAGGGAGCTGATTCTGTCTTTGACCATTTATATCGCCAACATATGCTGCGGCTCCCTTCACTCACAGCCCATAATTTCAGACTTACCCCATTGTGATCCCAAGGGGCTGGCACAGCATCGGTTTGTGAGTAGTGGCCAAACCATGGGGTAAATCCGCTCTGGATTTGACATTATAGTTTAGGGTGCCATCATACTTAGCGAGTTTGTAGCACATTTCCCGCTGCAAGTTTCACATTATAATCCACTGCGATACTCGTTACCATTATAGCCTATGGATCTGAATGTAGTGACCGCCTTGTTTAACTAAATAACTGCCGGGCTGGTAAAAATAATAAACAGCCTATACTTACCTGTCCGTGCTCCCTTGTCACAGTCCTGCTTAAGTCTCTGGGTCCCTGCTCACTGACAGCCTGTTCAGCCAATCACTGCGCTACACTAGTACCATTATAGCCTATGGATCTGCATTCTTGTTGCAGATTTTAATGTAAAACTGGCAGCATGAAATCCACTGCAAACCAGCTAAGTGTGAGGGCACCCTGAAACCAGGTGGCCTAGGGCTAACAGTGATGTATTCAATGGACCATAGCAAATGAGTGATGATCAGCGAGATCCTGCTTCTCGTTGGCCTGTCTATAATGGCCCTACCACTATACTGTATAAACACAATTACTGTTGATACAGTAACCATATGGTTGATATACACAAAGAGGGACATTTATCAATGTTGCGCACCTGCCGTACACCAGGGAAAGGGCACAGATTTGCCCTTTTTCCCTGGTGTACACTTGCCATATCCCCCACTCACCACATGGCTCCTGATTTACCATGATTTACGCCGGTTAGCAGTCGTAAATCATGGTAGAAAACTACACCTGCTCAGAAGCAGGAGTAGATTTCAGTGCCAGCCATATGGATTCACTGACTGTGGACTTCTTAGTGAATCCTGAGGGGAAATTGGGGGTGGGGCCTAATGTAAAATTGGCATACAAGTATGCCAGTCTTCATAGGTGTCTCCCAAGTCTTCAATGGCACTCTACAGAGTACTGTCACCCAGAAGACTATACAGCATACAGCATTAGGCTATGTTCACACTACGTATCTTTCCGTCCGTAGTGCAAACCGAAAATATACGCATGTAGTTTTAAGGTTGATGCGTTCGCTTGAAAGTATACGATATACGCCCGCACAATGCACACTACGTATGAGCTTACGGCCGGATCGTATACGGCGCCGTGAAAAATGAACAAGACCATTGTTTGAGGACAGAAATGTTCCAACTCACGGCCGTGGATTCCCATGCGGTCCCGTACGAAGTACTTATTTCAGCCAAATTAAACTTGATTTTTCGATCCAAAAGGTTCTGTGAGTTTTATTGGGCTGGGCGAAGATTTCCAAGTAAATGACCTGCCTCAGATCACTTCGAATTAAGCTAGGGAAGCATAACTGTACTACGGGCGTATGTTCGCGGTTCGTACGCATCCGGCCGCATGTCGATTTTTCCCACACCCGTAGTTTCAGCCGCACATGTACGCCGGCGTACGAACTACGGACGGACTCATACGCAGTGTGAACATAGCCATAATCTGATGCAGTAACTGGCAGAATACATAACCAGTACAGGAGATATGGAAGCTCTCCTAACATGTCTGCTTCAGAATATACTTATTCCCTAAATAATAGTTCTGGACTGTATAGCAACTCAAATAGATGCAGAGCCCAGACAGGACCATCAAGTAAGTTATGAAGTCCTCAGACCAGAGACACGGCTGATAACAGGGAGCAATACATTTTTTTTTAACTTGTCGTACATTCCGCCTAATGCATAATGCTGTGTTAATAGGGAGCGCTAATTTGCCCAACCAAACATTTAATCATTTTGAAGCAACAATTAGATTTTTAGAACGATCAGCATTATTGTGATCGTTTTAAGATCGCTTAAGCCCATCTCACACAAAGGGTGAATCTGTAAAAGACTGTTTACACAAAACGATCTGCGAATTTGAGAACATGTTGAAAGATGAAAATAAACGATTTCTCTCTCATCGCTTGATCGTTCGCCATGTGTACACGAGTCGATTATCGCTCAAATGCGATCGTTATCGCGATAATCGTTCTGTGTAAACGCACCATAACAGACTTACTTTCATCCATCCCACAGCTTCAGGATGCACAAGGGGCGCAAGAACTATCCACTGTAACGTCTGCCAGTGCTCTGACCTCTGGGGCAGCCTCTAGTTTATGTACAGGAGGTCATGTCACTGAGGTGACAAGTACAGAGGCTGAAGTGACCAACCAAGGCTGGGCAGCATCCTCATGACTACTCTGGGCTCAAATTATGGGTTGTACTGTATGTCAGCCCATAATATCCATGCAGATCTATGCAAATAGTTGGTCACAATCACACTGAGCAAAAGTGGTGGCATATCAAGCAGAGGTGGCAGCAAAGAGCACTGTGTCAGACTGGAAAGAATATACATGCAGGACATACAGCAGCTGATAAGTACTGGAAGAGTTGAGATTTTTAAATAGAAGTAAATTGCAAATCTGTATAACTTTCTGGCACCAGTTGATTTGAAAGTAAATAAATGTAGCTGGATAACCCCTTTAACATAGAGGGGATCCTCACACTGTTTTAGGGGCTCTATGCCATTAGCTTGCTGCAGTTATAAGGGTCTTGTCAGAATATGAGAGCACTTTTATTTAAATTCTCCTTGAAAGTTATTTTGTCAACTATAAGAAAGTAATAATTTAGCCTGGTAAAGGGTTTTTGGTATGCAATATGTTACCCTAACTTTTTAAAGGTGTTATCTGGGTTTAGAAAACCATAGCTGCTTTCCTCCAGAAGCAGTGCCACTCTTGTCCTCAGTCTGTGTACGGTATTGCAGCTCAGCTTATTGCTTTACAAATACAATAAAGCAATTGTTATTTCCCTTTTTTCAACTGGATGTTTATGCCCAAAATTCTAGTTTATATCTGCTGCAAAATGGTTCCCAAGGTTTCAGGCATATAAACACCTGGTATCCAAGAAAAATTAGTGGTTTCAGAAAAATAGCTTCCAGGCATGTTAGAACACTAAGGACACCAGCTAACCAACAAAAAGATCAAAGGAGGTGCTAAAACGTCTATAACACCATCCATAAGGGGCGTTAACTAGTAAAACAATCAACAAGTGCCCTGGGCAGAAAGGAAGAGTTAAAGGTAAAAGAGGGCAAATAAACTTTTGCTGTCAAGGCATGATGGGAACTGTAGTTTTGCAAAAGCTTGAGTTTCCCCATACCTACTTGAGTTAGAGATACTGGATCTTAAAGGACAACTCCAGCGATTATTTTTTTCTCTTTCAAATCAACTGGTGTCAGAAAGTGCCAGAGATTTGTAATTTACTTCTATTAAATAAATATCAAGTCTTCCGGTACTTATCAACTGCTGTATGTCTTGCATACCTATGTCTATGACATACAGCAGCTGTTAAGTACAGGAAGACTTGAGATTTTTTAATAGAAGTAAATTACAAATCTCTGCCACCAGCATTTTTTTTAGTTGGAGTTGCCCTTTAAGGAAATGTTCACATTTGTTGTCACACCTACTCAACATTGATTTGAATACGCACCAATATAAAGTCACTTGTATGTGTAACCTAAAGGGAAGGTCCATCTTCCTACTGTTTTTGTTCCAGTACACTTAAAATAAAAACATTTGCAATCAGTCTTAATTAAAAAAAAAAAAAAAAAATCTATTGCCTTGTGTCTACAGTATCTAGTATCTCTTATCTAAGGACGCTATTACACATGACAATTATCATGCAAATTATCATTATATCGTTCGAATTTTAACAATAGTCGTTTCGTGAAAATGCAGGCAACAATTAAACGAGAAATCCTTCATCGTTTGGTGCTGACACCAAAATCATTGTTAATCATTCATTGTAATTCCACAATTGTTCGCTCTAATTTCACATTCGTTGACTAATCGTTCAGTGTAAGGTTGGGTTCAGATTGAGGAATTCTCGCGGAAAATGTCCATAGAATTCCATCAGCTGGCCGCCCGCACGGGCACGAGCTTTTCCGCCGGCTCCATAGACACCATTCTATGGGCCGGCGTATTCCGCGATCTGAAAGAAGTGACATGACACTTCTTTCAGCGTATAGCGGAATACGCCGGCCCATAGAATGGTGTCTATGGGGCCGTCAGAAAGGCGCCCAGATGTGCGGGCGGACAGCTGACAGAATTCTGCAGACATTTTCCGTGAAAATTCCTCAGTCTGAACCCACCCTTTGGTGCGTTTACACAGACAGATTTATCTGACAGATTTTGGAAGCCAAAACCAGGAATGGATTTGAAAAGAGAAAAAAACTCAGGTCTTTCCTTTATGACATGTTCCCTGTTTATAGTCTGTTCCTGGCTTTGGGTCCTATTCCACGGGCTGAGCAGGGCCCGATCAACAATGTAAACGAGCGCCGATCTGCTAGATCAGCGCTCGTTTACTGGGCCTATTCCAAGACATTGTTACAGAAGTCCTTGCAGCCCTTATTTCATACATTACCTGCCCGGGCTGCAGGTCTTCTCCTTCTTCCTCCCTTTCCCGCGCCACGGCAGCTTCGGAGCGGCTTGTATGAACTGACAGACCGTTCAGCCAATCACTGGCCGCGGCGGTTCCGGCCAGTGATTGGCTAAACGGACGAATATCGCTCCGATTCACCCAATTATCGCTCCGTGGAATAAGCCCCTTTAGCCTCAAAAATCTGTCAGATAAATCTGTCTGTGTAAACACACCATAATTCCACATTGTTCCTTCCTTTGCAGAGATCAGATGGAATCACCAATCTTATTAACGATCGTAACCAATGGCTATCAATCTGTGTAATATATTGAACGATTTCAGGTTCAAGATAAACAATCTGGTTTGAGATTGTTTATCGTTAAAAATTGCTTTGCCTAATAGAACCCAAAGGCATTGTGTTTCTATGGTAACACCTAGTAAGGCTTGGGCCTATCCTTATAATCTCTTCCATCTGCCTTTTAACACACATCTCTTAGGTTAACAGGTATAGGATAGATACAAGGCAATGTAAGGATCAGACTTCACAGAGTTCATTTGTAGTCTGTTACTATGGAAACATATTGGTTTCCACAGAATTTGTTGGCTGTATTAATAATGCAGATGAGCGCTGGGGAGCAAAAGGCTTGAGCCATCTTCCTCCTCTAAGCAGTATGTAAAGACTTCGTCACATACACTTATTTTCCACATTTCAAATGCTTATAAGAAAGCCACACATTTAAAGAATTTTTCCTGGCTTCTATTTATCTTGTAACATTTTTTTCTGGTTATTTTTCCTGTTGACAATCAGCATGTTACATTCTGAAATTCTGAAACGTCGGAGATCTCAATAACACATTGAAAGAAAATACTTTGTAAATGGCGTACAAAAGCTGTGTTTTCTCGCATACCAATACTTCACAATGTTTCCTACAAGGATTAGTCTTGTGGAATCTGTACATACTGTGGCAGTCTCCTCCATGTACACAAGGCTGGCCCTGGTGCTGTGTATAAGGCATCTGGAGCGCCAGCTGTAAAACTACAACTCCCATCATGCCTAGACAGCCAAAGTTTTAGCTTCCCTACCCCTGGTATAGACCTTTTGGAGCATGCAAATTTACAACTCCCAGCTTGCCCTGCTCTTGCTAAACCACAACTTCTTGCATTCCCTGTGGTTGCAAAACTATAACTCCCAGCATGCCCTGCCTGTAGAACTACTGTGGTGTCCCACCATGGGTGTTACTTGCCTTTACCCCCTTCGCAAAAGCCTGTACTTTAAAGTAGTAGTGGTGATGAAGTAGTACCTAAGTTTAACCACTAGATGTCACTAGTATGTATATTGTATGTTTAAGTATTGCACACCTGTAGGTAACCAAAGGGTTATGGTTTCTGTGACTTGTGCACCAATGAGAGCTCTTTCTGTTATCTACCTAACTTTATCCTTCTCTTTCTATTGCACTCTCTTTTTACCCACTCACAGCACATATTACATATGGAAGTTTTCACATGGGGAGAGAAAGTGTAGCCACACTTTAGTGAGTCTTACTCTGGTTTCTGTAGAGGAAGGACGCAAGCCAGAACGGTCACTGCAGCGGTCATGTTGGGCCCAGGCTTATGCCAGGTCCCCTGTTAGAGGACAATTCCAATGTATTCTGAGGTGTGGTAGTGAACAGACACACATGGGAATGGACACTCTTTTTGTGAATGCAGCACGCATTATGCAGTGCTAAAAACTCTCAGAGAGGACAAGTCAGGGATCATCCCAGCCCACGCCGAGAACAAGTCTAAAGGTGCAGGACGGTATCCTGAAATAATAGGAACTGATCGGGAGAGAGCAAAGTTGCTAGAAGCCTATGTACTCTTGCAGTGCGGGTGTAACCAGAATACTCTGACCATTCTGCTCATCCAAGGTAACAAGGTCTGGCGCTCGTGTCACCCACATAGGACGGGTCGCCCGACACTGGGGGGCAATAGCTGGTACAAAGACCAAAGAGTCAAAACACGGCACAAGTATATTATTCTACTTATTCTACTTCTCAAGTTCCGGCAGAGCACAGCACTACAATGGGTTGGGACCTCCTCCTCTCAACTTCTCTGAACCTCTCCTACCTCTCAGCACTCAACTCAGCCAGCTTGGCTGTACTACTTTTCAAGCTCTCAGCACAGATCCTGTGTCAGGGAAGGACAGGAAGGTACAAGGACAGGTGAGCCCTAAAGCTGGCACCCACCCCACTGATCCTACCTATTTGCCTCAGATGCCCTAGATGGCAAACGGACAACTGGACGGCAGTCCCTGTACTAGCTAAGGTGCAACACAAAACTAACAAGACAGACAAACACAACAAGAGAAGAGTCAGAATTCCGGGTCAATAACAGTCGAGCGGCGAGGTACAAACACGAGTCCAGAGAGTAGTCAGAGAAGCAAGCCAGAGGGTCGAGCAACGGGAAAAGCAAGGTCAGGAAAGATAGCGAGGTCAAGAAAACACTAGGGATACTAGGCTCTATCGCAGGCAAGAACTGAGACACAGGGAAAGGAACTTATACACCCTGGAGTCCCAGCCCCCAGGCATCATTGGAGCTGGGACTCTAGACTAACACTGGGCGGTGGATATGACTGGAGCCCACTGCTGTCAGTCATGTCCCTAACGCCGCTCAGCTGGGGAAGAATGGCCCCAGCCGAGGCTAGCAGTGGGCGTTCCCAGCAGGCTGACTGCCAGGGACGCTGCCGACGCGCCCCTAGCAACCAGCCCTGCACTAAGGACGCTGTCGGCGTCTCCTGAGCCCGGCCGCGCGCATAAACAGAATGAGAGCCGGGCGTGTGGTCGGCCGTGACGTAATGACAGTGGGCCGGCCGCTAGGGACGCCGGCGGCGCGCCCCTAGCAACCGGCCCCGCACGTCACCAGGGACGCCGGCGGCTCTGCTCAGAGTCCGGCCGCTCGCTCCGGCAGAGCCAGGAGCCGAGCGTGCGACCCGGACCCTGACATCCTGTCTCCAAAGTCTAAAGTGTATTATCAAGTCAGAAGTCTACTGTATTTCACTGTATTAAAACGACTCTGTACCCACAATCTGCCCCCCCCCAAACCACTTGTAGGTGATGCAGTTATTGTCCTAAAAAACAACTTTAAACCTGCAGCCCCGTGCCCAACAGGCATGGCTTAGAATATCTGTGCCCCAACTTTGCACCACCCCTCCGTCCTCCCCACCCTCTTCATCATTAGGAATGCCACTGGAACATTTTCTCCATGCTGAACATTGCACAGGTGCCTTAACGATCCAGCCCATGTGCCGTGCTGACACAGGTGGGGAATAGGAGACAATCTGCCTGGAGCATTCCTAATGAGGAAGAGGGTGGGTAGGAGGGATGGAGAGGTTGTGCCAGCCTAATGCAAACAGAATCTAGGCCACACCCGTTGGGCACGGGGCTGCAAGTTTAAAAGTAGTTTTTTAGGACAATAACTGCATCACCGGACCCCAGGACAGATCTTGGATTAAAAGCAGCTATCCAAAGGTACAAGCGGTTTGGGGGGGTCAGATTGTGGGTACAGAGTCGCTTTAAAGTGGCACTGTCACCCCCTTTTTGCATTATGACTGCTCTACACAAGTGTAAAGGGTAAATTTAGCAGTCTTCTTTTTATATCATACGTCATGATGCTTATTCCAGTATCTGGGATTGGGATACCTCAGCAGCCATTGGAAGGGCCAGCCTAAAGGTCTAGGCCCCACCCCCACTAGATTGGCCCACACAATGGCCGCTGAGGGGTCGTGGCCTATCCGGTGATGACGTTGTGGGTGTGGGGCATGGCTAAGTGGCACTGAGGGCGTGGCTAAGTGCTGCTTTGGCCATGAAGCCCCACCCAGGTATCCCAATCCCAGATGATAAAAGATCACTTTTTACTGGAACAAGCATCATGACGTTTGATATAAAATGAGGTATGAAAACTGATAAATTTTACCTTTACACCTGTGTAGAGCAGTCATAATGCAAAAATGGGGTGACCATGTCACTTTAAGCCTTACTGCAGTAAAGAAGAAGTTATTTATTTTAACTGGACTCAGTGGTTATTCTCCAAGCTCCAAGCATCACAACTCCACTCCGGACCACCGTGATAAGCGCACAAGGGACCCCCAAACAGCCCGGCAGGTTACTGACCACAGGGAAAAAGGGTATAACCAGCCTCCCTGAAATAAAAGCACCAGGTGTGCCACCATACCTGTGTGCCCAACCGGCACTGGCGTCACAACAACATAACACCTGGCTGAGCTATTCCCCGACCAACCACTACACTAGTGGAGTCACACAGCACCATCTAGCAAGTGACCGGTCGTCCACCACACCGGTGGAGCACCCCTCTACAACCTTCAGCATGTCCTACTATGGCAAAACAGCAACTCCAAGCATGTCTCGCTGTTGGCAGAACTACAACTTCCTGAATACCTTTTTATTGGAAAACTGCAACATGGCCTGATGACCAAGGGCTATCTGGGCATGCTGGGTGTTGCAGTTCTGGAATAACTGGGCAGCCACAGTTTGAGGACCGCTGCTATAGGGGGTCACACTGAAACTAGTTTTTATATCGCTGTAGATTGTTGTATTACATGAAGGGGGCAATGTAAGACCTAGTTTCATTGCCAATTGCTCCAGTAGCTAGACTGCCCCCAAGGGGCTTCCTATGGAGAAACAGAGAACTCAGCAGCAAAGTTCTATCAGATTAATTTGATAAATTGCCCATCCTTATTTCCAGTTGTGCCATTCCCTCTTATTTATGGTGTATTTATGGTGTATTACTTTAAAGGGGTTATCCAGCGCTACAAAAACATAGCCACTTTTCCCCCTACTGTTGTCTCCAGTTCAGGAGCGGTTTGCAATTAAGCTCCATTTACTTCAATGGAACTGAGTTTCAAAACCCCACCCAAACTGGAGACAACAGTAGGGGGAAAGTGGCCATGTTTATGTAGAGCTGGATAACCCTTTTAATGATAAAACAGCCTACAGGCATGCTGGGAAAACCAATAATTTAGGTTATTGTGGTCAGCGGTGCGGACAAGTGTTGTGGGAACCTGTCAAACTGTTCGGGTTCATCAAAATTCTCCAAACTCTAAAGATCAGCATTTGATTCCCCGCGGCTGCAGAAGTTGGATGCCGCTCTAGGAAGTCCTTGAAAACATGGATACAGCCATAGGCCATAGGATATGTCTGTTTTTCTGGCAACCCTAGGGCTGCAGCTGCGAGGAGCCAAATGCCAAGTGTTCTGGCTTTGGGAACGTTGAGAACCTGAACAGTTTGATCTGTTTGAGCATTGGCAGAACAATGGCAGAATAATAATCAATAGTAATGTTACTTTGAACCCAGTTTTAGCTCCTCTGACCTGTCTATTTTAGTAAATATTTATGCTCCCCGTAATTTTTTTCTTAGAACTTTTTCTGCTGAAATTTTATGCTTGAGAAGATTGAAGTTTTTGTTGTTTTTTAACTAAACATAAAATAAAAAAGCTGCTAAAATTGGAGACATGTTTTAGCCATTTTATTTTGCCTTTGGGGCGTTTCTCAGCCGTGTTCTCAGCCCCACAAAAATATTTTCAACAGTCTCTTGAGCTGTAAACCTCAGAAATGGAAGCCTGATATTGGTTTTTTTTGGCAGTATCAATTTTGCCCATAGAATTAAAGGGAATCTGTCACCAGAAAATGACCCAGTGTTTAACCTCCTCCCGCCGCCGCACTGTTAATTAACGTTGCTGCAGCCTATGCCCGATGCTGCACTGACGTTAATTAACTGCTCTAGGATGACACAGGCACAGGAGCTGCACCTGTGTCATCCGCGGCGGGTTCCGGCTACCAGTGATAGCCGGGGACCTGCCGAAACTCTCAGCACCGGAGCCGCGCTCAGGTGCTGAGAGTTAAGCCTATAGATACTGCGGTCAGCAAGACCCCAGCATCTATAGGTCTCCAGATCTATAGATCTATCTATAGACCTTTACAGAGGGAGAATTCTCTCTCCGGTGTCCATCGGGGCTCTGCGAAATGATCGCAGAGCCCCGATGGTAGCCATGGCTACGGAAGCCGGTGGGGTGGGGAGTGAAGGCTCTGCCCCCTCCCCTCTCTCCCCTGCCACTGTCACAAGATTGTGAAAGGGTTAAATATTTTTGGTGATGTTTTTTCTAATATTCCATTTACTATGTTATAAAATAATCCTGGAATCTTGCACTTTTCATTTTCACCACTAGGCCTAAATCTAAACTGGGACTTCCTGTTCTGTCTGAGATGACAATAAGGAGGCTGCTAGAAAGTCATATGTACAAAATTACAGCAAAATGTGACACCAGAAGATAGAGAAAATAACAGGTGAAGCTCACAGCTCAGCCTCCTCCTTCCTGTGCAATTATCTCTTTACACTGTGGGTTAGGCACTGTTCACACTAGGGTAGTGGCTTCCATTATTAGGCTGGGCTCACACTACGTATATTTCAGTCAGTATTGTGGCAGTATTTAATGGCAAATATTTGCTGTTATTTTAAAACAATGGCTGTTGTATTGAAATAATGGCAGTTATTTACTGTTATATGGCGGCCATCCACTCAATTTCAACATTGTGTGAACAGATCCTTTCTGTGTTTTTAATCCACTCCTGGTTTTGGTTGCAATATGAGGACCACAATACTGACTGAAATATACGTAGTGTGAACCCAGCCTTACTCTAGGAGTGACAACCTTCCTTTTGGTACAAAGAATAGCACAATAAACTACACTATCCCGGTCATCAAACAGCAAATGAAACCTGATGGAACGGAGCATAACATGCTTATTTGGTTTGGGGGACCAAGGGTACGTTGCTGCCAGACCACATTATTGCTGTTTATACTGGAATCAAACATGCCCTGCTTCCTTGTAGGAGCAAATAACTAAGCATGTCTGGCAGCACTTCATACACCTAGCATGCCTTGAAGACTTTAGAGGGATTTTACCATCTCAGCATGTTATTCCCTCTCCACAGCATAACATGCGGATCAGTGGGGATCGGACTGATGAGACCTCCATCGATCAGCATGTTATCCTCTATCCTATGGAGAAGGGAATACCCCATTAGATGTCCATACATATGTGTATATAGTTGAATCCTAAGCCTTCAGTATGCAAACAACTGCCCATACACATCATTATTGTTATTATTTTACATTGCCATTAAAACGAGGGTGCAATACATAGGGTGGGTTCATACTGAGGAATTCTCGCGGATAATGTTCGCGGAATTCCGTCGGCTGTCCGCGCGCACGCCAACGCGCCTTTCCGCCGGCTCCATAGACACCATTCTATGGGCCAGCGTATTCCGCTATCCACCGAAAGAAGTGACATGTCTCTGACTCAATCTCTGACTTAGGGTATGTTCACACTCAGCAAACTTGGCGGAATTCCGTGGATGCACTCTCCGCCGCAGAATCCCGCCATGCTCAGTGTCCTGTAGTGAGTGAATGGGAGGGCGCACATGCGTTTGCTTCCTCCCCTCTCCGCTCAAAGAAATGACATGTCACTTCTTTGAGCAGAGAGTGGCGGCAGCGGAGGAGCGTGTGCTCTCTCATAGAGATGCTGTGACACTCTGAGGCAGGCAGAATTTAGCCTATTTTACTCAGTGTGAACATACCCTAATACAAATGGGGAAAAAATCCTGCCTATAAGGACTTACAATCTATGAGGACACAGTAGTGGGCTATGTTCACACAGTGATTTTCAATGGTAGTTATCTGGTACTCAAAAAAATGGCCATTATTTAACATAGTTTGGCGGCTGTCATTGCTAGTACATTATTTAAGTTCAGGTTGAATGATGGCTGTGTTCAACACCCTTTTGGGTTTTGTTATTTTTGGTCCCTTGAATTTTGTTAATGTGAAGGGATTGACAAGCTGGTTAAGCAGTGTCTCAGAAGGACTAGTAACCCCTTAAGAAAGAATGAACAAAACAAAAAAAAAAAGTGCCAAAATAACGCCCGCTGTTCGCTAAATAATGGCCGCCAATAAATGTCTTGAACATTAATTTGAAGGCTTCTGCAAACAACAGCCGTTATTCTATGCATTGTATGAACTAACGGCCGTTGTTTCCATACAATTCACTAGAAATCATTGAAGACTATAAACTAGTATCAAATAACAGCCGTTATTTTAATTAAAAAGAAAGTGGGGGAGATTTATCAAACATGGTGTAAAGTAAAACTGCCTCAGTTGCCCCTAGCAACCAATCAGATTCCACCTTTCATTCCTCACAGACTCTAAGGAAAATGAAAGGTGGAATCTGATTGGTTGCTAGGGGCACCTGAGACAGTTTCACTTTACACCATGTTTGATAAATCTCCCCCAGTGTGTGAACATAAATGGTAGATGTTGCTGATATAGTATTAGGCTATGTTCACACAACGTATGTTTTCATAAAAGTAGGGCCGTTGTTGCAGTTGGCAACAACGGCCGTACTTTGTACGAAAATATACGTTGCCTTGCCTTCTATGGGATCCCGGCCAGAGTGTATACACATCGTATACGCTCCGGACGGGATCCCTCGTGGCGCCGCAAACAACTGACATGTCAGTTTTCTGCAGCCGCTATTCAGTGAATAGCGGCCGTAGAAAACCATGTCAGTGCACACTAGGAAGCGAGCGGCTGCAAGTTTCATAGTGTGCTGTGGGGTGTTCTGATGCGGGCACGCACGGTTGCGCCCGCATCAGAACTCTGTGGCTTGAAAGATCATCCGGCCAGTACTGCAGTACCGGCTGTGATGATCTTTTCAGAGATCGGCCGCTCCGTGACCCTGCCGAGTCACGGAATGGCCGGTCTCGTACGCTATGTGAACATGGCCTTATTGGCTATTGGCTTTTCTGTAAGTACTAAACTGTCTGGATGGTGTCATCATGAACTCTAGAGTACAGAGGATGGAAAGGAGACATTTTGGAGTAGGCTATGGAAGGATGGATAAAAGGATGTTTTATGGGTTTGGGTGTCTGGTTTCAGCGACAGGGTGACAATGTCTATATGAAAATCACTATCAGGGAGATTTTATCAAACATGGTGTAAAGTGAAACTGGCTCAGTTGCCCCTAGCAACCAATCAGATTCCATCTTTCATTTTCCAAAGAGTCTGTGAGGAATGAAAGGTGGAATCTGATTGGTTGCTAGGGGCAACTGAGCCAGTTTCACTTTACACCATGTTTGATAAATCACCCCCTTTATGTTTAATGGTAGCTATTAGGAGATGCAAGACATGGCCACGTCTGTCATGCCAAATAATAATGGAGGCTGGACCAGTCAATAAGTGGTCAGCTGCTTTAAGAGCACAGGACAGGTCTAGAAGGAGCAGCATGGCGTATTATTGTATTGTATTGAGGTATTGTGTCAGTGGTTAGTGATAGGCTGAAGACAGGGGAGTGGTCGGACACTGAGCCCTTGTGGAGGGGTTCCGGAGACTGTAGGTTGAAGCGTTCTTTAATACTGTTGATCTTGGGGCAGAATCCTCCAGAGGATAGGGGGTATGGAAATAAAAGTACTGAATCACTGTTTGGGGCTGTGGGCAGAGAACTCAGGACAGCATTGAATGTGTTCTGTTTAGCAGAAGTAGGTGTAGACTTGAGAGCAGCCTGTGTGTATACGGTAAGGTCTTCCTTCGAGTGGGCTTTCATCCAACACCACTCAGCCCCCTGGAAGCTTGCCGCAGTTTTTATGTCAGATTGGTGTTATAAATGCTGTTACAGAAAACACATTGTGAGTCATAAAGTATAGATTTAAAAAATTAGAGTGGTACAAGGCTGGGGAAAATAAAGATCGGGCATGTTGGATTTATTCATCTAGGAGATAAGTGATGACAGCAGTAATAGAAATAAACATAGAAGATGACGGAATCCTTCCTCATGTCAGGACACATGGACAGCTGTTGGCTTAATAAGAATTAAAGGGGTACTCTGGTGAAATATTTTTTCTTTTAAATCAACTGGCGTCAGAAAGTTACGCAGATTTGTAAATTACTTCTATTTAAAAATTTCAAGTCTTCCAGTAGTTATCAGCTGCTGTATGCCTTGCAGGAAGTAGTGTATGATTTCCAATCGGACACAGTGCTCTCTGCTGCCATCTCTGTCTGTGACAGGAACTGTCCATAGCAGGAAAGGTTTTCTATGGGGTTTTGCTACTGCTCTGGACAGTTCCTGACATGGACAGAGGTGGCAGCAGAGAGCACTGTGAAAGAACTGGAAAGAAAACTTCCTGCGGGACATACGGCAGCTGATAAGTACAGATTTTTAAATAGAGGTAATTTACAAATCTATAAAACCTTTTTTTAAGAAAAACATTTTCTCCGGACTACCCCTTTAATTGTATTTGAAGGTGAAATGTTGGGACATTGCCAATCCTGTGGTAGTGGATGACCAGAAGCATCACTTTGCAGGGAGAAAGAATCTTTGGGTGGATTTCTGCAAACCTGTGGGGTCCCCGCAGCTGGATTCCAACCAATGAAGTCAGGGCATACCCCAGAGATACACCATCACTTCAGGGATAACCCTGTTATCACTAAATGCTAACCCCATTTGCCATAAAGAGCTAATATAAACCTACGTCTATGTGACTTGAACATAGAGTAAGACATACAGATGAGCATATATTAGCATTTGAACAAATAGTCAAGGGCGATTCAATATTTAGTTATCACTATAATGTTACATATGCTTAGTGATCCCCTTTAAAGGGGTTGTTCACCAACATTTTTTTTCTTTCAAATCAACTGGTGCCATAGAGTGCCAGAGATTTGTAATTCACGTCTATTAAAAAATCTTAAGTCTTCCGGTACTTATCAGCTGCTGTGTGTCCTGCAGGTGGTGTTTTCTTTCCTGGACACAGTGCTCTCTGATGCCTCCTCTGTCCATGTCAGGAACTGTCCAGAGCAGCAGCAAATCCCCATAGAAAACCTCTCCTGCTCTCCAGACTGGAAATAATACAACTTCCTGCTGGGCATACAGCAGCTGATAAGCAGGGCTGTATTAACAGCTGCTGCTGCCCTAGGCACTAAACCTGAAGACGCCTCATCTTCACGCACCTATTGGCGATACCAGACCTGACCAATACCACCATACCCCCCACCCCTCTGGAAAAGACACCAGATTTACTGGCAAGTCTGAACGGGAGGAGGGAAACTAAAAAAATAAAAACTAAAAAATTAGTTTTTTCTGTCCCCCTGCTCCCTGGTGCTGCCCCCCTGCAAGGTGCTGCCCTAGGCACCGGACCACGGGTGCCTAGTGGTAAATACGGCCCTGCTGATAAGTACTGGAAGGCTTGAGATTTTTTAATAGAAGTAAATTACAAATCTCTGGCACTTTATGGCAGCAGTTGATTTGAAAGAATTTTTTTTTTTGTGTACAACCCCTTTAAGGCATATGCACAATGATTGAGGCCAAATACTACATCAGTGAAGAATAAAATTATATCAGGATATATGCTTTATAAAAATCACAGTAGAGATATAGACAATAGGGGTATCCAGAAGAAAACAATACATAATAATACAGGCCTGGCATTGTATACCGTAAGAGCTAACAATCTAAAAGTATAGAAAGTAACTACAAAGAAGTATTCCAACAATGGGGAAGAAATCTTGTTTGTACTCACGGGTCAGGTTCTACAAAGTCTCCTCCATGGATGACGGTCAGGAGCAGGCACAGTCCAAGAGCTGATCTCCACATCCTGCTGGCCAGATATCACATTCAGGAGGAAGAATGCTGGAGGGAGATGGCTTTATAAAGCGGAGTCTGTGTACGGCCCCCCTGGCAAACACACGTTACACAAACACTGACCCTTGCACAAGGACTGCTCTGTCAGGGGTAAAGCCTGTTTGCATTGCCTTGTGTCTGTTTACTGAACTGTTTTCTTGATTCCTATCCTATTACTGTGTTTCTATGGCCTACTGCCCAGGTACACAGGATTTCTAAATTGTTATGGGAATATTAAGATGTTGCGATCTGTGCTGGCGTCACAGGGGCATCATTCTTAATGGTGCCCCTGGGATAAAGTATCAGACTGGCAAGGAGTTATTGTGATTGTATTGTTTACCTGGCACAGACAAGAGGCACACTATGTAAATCAGGGTGTAATTCAGCACCCCCCCCCCCCTCCGCTAAAGAAAACTTCATGGAGAATGTTATCATCCTATCTGGCGCAATGTGCAGCTCATATAATCCCTTGATCCATGATATGGTTGGTGGAGCTGCGGGTCGGCTAATCCCTGGCTGGTAGTTAGGTCACATGCTTATGGAGTTCCTGGTTCTACGTACAAGTTTAGTTTCACCCCACTACATTCCTGTGTATGTTTCATGTTACATTGCATAGCTCGTCCTGTTATATGTACTAAACCAGTCTATTAAACATTGCAGAGTGCGTCCTGTTATGTAATACTAAACCAGTCCATTGAATACTGCAGAGCTTGCCCTGTTATGTGTGTACTAAACCAGTCTATTGAATATTGCAGAGTTTGTCTCGTTGTGTAAGTACTAAACTAGTCCATTGAATACTGTCGAGCCCATCCTGTTATGTGTGTACTAAACCAGTCCATTGAATATTGCAGAGTTTGTCGCATTGTGTAAGTACTAAATTAGCCCATCGAATACTGCAAAGTTCATCCTGTTATGTGTGTACTAAACCAGTCCATTGAATATTGTAGAGTTTGTCGCATTGTGTAAGTACTAAATTAGTCCATCGAATACTGCAAAGTTCGTCCTGTTATGTGTGTACTAAACCAGTCCATTGAACATTGCAGAGTCCGTCTCATCAAGTAAGCACTAAACTAGTCCATTGAATATTACAGAGTCTGTCTTGTTCATTGGGCATTGCAGAGTGTGTCCTGTTATGTGTGTGCTAAACCAATCCATTGAACACTGCAGAGTCCGTCTCGTTGTGTAAGTACTAAACCAGTCCATTGAACACTGCAGAGCTCGTCCTGTTCAGTGTGTCTTCAACCAGTCCAACACTGCAGAGCTCGTCCTGTTCGGTGTGTACTAAACCAGTCCATTGAACACTGCAGAGCTTGTCCTCTTGGGAGTGTACTAAACCAGTCCATGAACATAGCAGAGCTCGTCCTGTTCCGTGTGTACTAAAGCAGTCCATTGAACACTGCAGAGCTCGTCCTGTTCGGTGTGTACTCAACCAGTCCATTGAACACTGCAGAGCTCGTCCTGTTTGGTGTACTAAAGCAGTCCATGAACATAGCAGAGCTCGTCCTGTTCCGTGTGTACTAAATCAGTCCATTGAACACTGCAGAGCTCGTCCTGTTCGGTGTGTACTAAACCAGCCCATTGAACACTGCAGAGCTCGTCCTGTTCGGTGTGTACTAAACCAGTCCATGAACATAGCAGAGCTCGTCCTGTTCGGTGTGTACTAAACCAGTCTATTGAACACTACACAGCTCAACCTGTTCGGTGTGTACTAAACCAGTCCATGAACATAGCAGAGCTCGTCCTGTTTGGTGTGTACTAAACCAGTCCATTGAACACTACACAGCTCAACCTGTTCGGTGTGTACTAAACCAGTCAATTTTTTTAATTGATTTAACTTTTTCTTTCATTTCTGTTCCTGAGATACAAATACAGGCCTGGATCAGGGCAACTAACCAAAAACTCCCTTTGGATTGGCAGTTCAGATGACACAGATGGCAGGTATCCTTCAGGCATCAAACTAATGGTAGGAACTGTACTCTGAAGGCAAAATATGTCCAGCTAAAATATTTATTACACAAAGCGACGCGTTTCTGCTCCTCCGTACACTGAAGCCTTGTAAGCTTGATGCTCCAGTGAGCGGAGGAGCAGAAACGCGTCGCTTTGTACAATAAATATTTTAGCTGGACATATTTCACCTTCGGAATACAGTTCCTGCTATTGGTTTGATGCCTGAAGGACACCTGCCATCTAAATAATCTGCACTGCCGATCCGAAGGGAGTTGTTCGTCATCTGACGTGTTCCATGTTCCAGTCCTGTATTTGTATCTCATATGATGCACCTAGTCGCTGACTGAGGTGACCCTTGGCCAACTGTGTTGACCCCCATTGATTCTAGAGTTCTTCATAGTGTTGTGCCTGTTGGTTGCACAAATACACAAGGAGAGTGTGCAGTCACCAGCTGATTTCCCAGCACTGTTTTTTGGAGCTTTAACCCCTTAAGGTCAAAGCCTATTTTCGTTTTTGCGCTTTTGCTTATTCCATTTTATGTTTAAAAGTCCATAGCACTTGCATTTTTTCACCTAGAGACGTATATGAGCGCTTATTTTTTGCGAAACCAATTGTACTTTGCAATGACAGGCATTATTTTTCCATAACATATGCTGCGAAACCGGAAAAAAATCATTGGCGCTGTCAAATTGAAAAAAAAAATTGAATTTGTTTTGATTTCGGGGAGTTTTGCATTTACGCCATCCGTCCTATGGTAAAACTGACTTGTTATGCATGTTCCTCAAGTCGTTACGATTACTATGATATATAACATGTATAACTTATATTGTATCGGATGGCCTGTAAAAAATTCAAACCATTGTTAACAAATATACGTTCCTTAAAATCGCTCCATTCCCAGGCTTATAGCGCTTTTATCTTTTGGTCTATTGGGCTGTGTGAGGTGTCAGTTTTTGCGCCATGATGTGTTCTTTCTATCGGTACCTTGATTGCGCATATACGACTTTTTGATAGTTTTTTATTACATTTTTTCTGGATTTGATGCGACCAAAAATGCGCAATTTTGCACTTTGGAATTTTTTTGCGCTGACGCCGTTTACCGTGCGAGATCAGGAATGTGATTAATTAATAGTTCAGGCGATTACGCGTGCGGCGATACTAAATATGTTTGTTTATTAATTTATATTTATAAAATGGGGGTGATTTGGACTTTTATTAGGGGAGGGGATTTTTTATTAATAAAAACACTTTTTTACTTTTTTTTTTACTGTAACTAGAAGCCCCCCTGGGGGACTTGTATATAGACAGCACTGATCTCTCATAGAGATCAATGCTGTGTATATACACAGCAAAGATCGATTAGATCGGTCATAGATTACTATGGCCTGCTGCAGGCCATAGCAATCTATTGCCGAGCCGGGATCAGCGTCATTCCGACGCTGAGGCCCGGCACGGGAAGAAGAACGGATCTCCCCCCCGCGATCGCATTGCGGGGGGGAGATCCGTCCCACTAGACACCAGGGACGTGCGGCGCAGTGCCTCTAAATGCAGCTGTCAGGTTTGACAGCTGCACTTAGAGGCTTAATTAGCCGGCGCAGCAACGGGACCCGCGCCGGCTAATAGAAGCACTGCCCGGCTGCATGTGTCAGCCGGGATCAGCGCCGTTCAGCCGCAGCCGCTCGCTCAGTAGTGTGCACTGATAGGGTTTTCTGCTTCCGCTATTCAATGAATAGCGGCTGCAGAAAACTGACATGTCAGTTCTTTGCCGTGCTGCGAGGGATCCCGGCCACAGCGTATACGCTCCGCCCGGGATCCCATAGAAGGCTGGGCAGCGTATATTTCCATAATAATGTACTAAACCAGTCCATTGGATATAGCAGAGCTTGTCATGTTGTGTGTACTATTAAAACACTTGTCCAATTATTTGTGTACTAAACCAGTCCATTGGAGATAGCAGAGCTCATGTTCAGTGTGTACTAAAACAGTGCATTGGACATTGCAGAGCCTGTCCTGTTGTGTGTACTACTGAAACGCTTGTTATGCATGTTATGTATGTATTTACCCAGTCCATTGAAAATCTTGTCCCGTTATGTGTGTACTAAACGGGTACACTGAACACAGCAGAGCTCATCCCTTGTGTGTACTAAACCAGTCCATTGAACACAGCAGAGCTCATCCCTTGTGTGTACTAAAGCAGTCCATTGAACACAGCAGAGCTCGTCCTGTTATGTGTGTATCAAACCCACCCACTGAACATAGCAGAACTCGTCCTGTTATGTGAGTATTAGACCAGTCTTTTTTTTATTCATTTAACTTTTTCTTTCATTTCTGTTCCTGAGAAATATAGTGATTAACAAAAAAAACATGTTCCATGGATTTGCAGCCAAGTTTGTAGCAGAAGTTTTCCAAATGTGGAAAATGAAATGGAGAAAACTCTTCCACAGAAGTAACCGGGAATTGCATTGCATAATCTGCAGGTTTGCCTACTAGGGTTTTGCATAGTAATATTACAGTTTCACTGAAATTTACTAACTTTTGAATGACAATCAGAACCACAGGGACTCTTTGTGCCTCCATACATTGTGTCAGGGGCCACAGGAAGGAGGTACTGCCCCAGGCAGTGCTTCTAGGGGAGAATAGCTCAGTAATAAGGCACCACCTGATGGGGCATGCATTGCTTTGTCTCACTAATCTTTTATGGGTCTCCTATTTTGGCTTCCTAAAATACTGAGCGAAACCATCTGTAGGTATGTGACCTATATACCTAAATTAGTGGGTAAGTTTTACTTTGTAAAATGTGACCGCACACTATAACAAAATGTGCCAAACAGTGGAGTCAGTTTTTATTGAGGTGGAAACCCAATCAGTTTACAATGCAGTTTCCTTTATTCTATTACTTATGATTGGAAACTGACGAGATGCAGTTACAGGCTACGACCACACAACCTCTTTATTTGGCTATTTGACTGACTTTTATTGGATGTCCGTCTCTTTGCACCCAGATAACGGCCGTTACTTTAAAATAATGACAGTTATTTCACAAAAAACTGATGGTGTTTTCAAAATAACGTCTGTCCTTAAAGAAGGCTATAAAACGTCCAAAAAAAGATGTTGTGTGGTCATGGTCACATACTGCAACCTGTAACGCCTGGAGTCGTGGATCCACTGAACCGTCACTAGCGATGGCACTAACCTCACCATGGAGCGGAGTCTAAGGGGCCGCTGTTTTTCACCACAGCCCGCCGCAAGGCGGGATGGGCTAGCTGCGGCAGGCGACCCCCAGGTCGCTACCCCTGGCTTGGTTGCTAGTGACGGCAGGCGAGGCGTGGCAGGAGCAGTAGGCAGGAGATAGTGCTGGCAGAGGTCTGTAGGCGTAATCGCAGGTGGCAGACAGTACTCAGGAACAATAGGAAGGCAGCGGACAGGAACTAGGGAGCGGGTAGCGAACAGGAACAAGGAACAAGAACTGAGGTCAGGAACAACAGGGAGCTGGGCCAAACGCTATGGGAAGCATGTAGAGGCTCGAACACGAGGGACAGGGCATGCTGGGATTTATAGGGAGTGATTGGTGCAAGCCTCCAATTAGGGGCAGAATGGCCCTTTAAATCTGAGACAGTCGGCGCGCGCGCGCCCTAGGGGGCGGGGACACGCGCGCCGGCCGGTACAGACGGAGGCAGGAGCGGGGCGAGGTAAGGCGCCCCCCGGGGCCAAACTGGTAGCAGTGCCGGGTCCCTGCACATGGACCCCGGCGGCTGCATGGGGCAGAAAGAGGGTGCGCCGCCGCGGCCGTGACACAACCTAACCTGATTCTGTATTTTCACCCTTAGGTATTTTAGACATCCCCATGGAGGAGATTTATCAAACATGGCGTAAAGTGAAACTGGCTCAGTTGCCCCTAGTAACCAATCAGATTCCACCTTTCATTTTCCAAAGAGATCGTGAGGAATGAAAGGTGGAATCTGATTGGTTGCTAGGGGCAACTGAGCCAGTTTCACTTTACGCCATGTTTGATAAATCTCCCCCCTTTTATCCACTTTGAGTTTTATACTGTTGTCAGAGTAAAATATTTGTGTACGGTACAGTCAGACGAAGACAAAGGTTCATGGGTCTCAGTGTAGAAGTGTAGGCCCAGTCACAGCTGCAACCCTTATAGTTACGTCACTGAGAACATACAGTATAGCCATGGAGCACCATAAGGATTGACAGGCAAAGGCACCAATAACAGGCCTCGCTGCCTGTCACTCATCCCTGCCGAGCGCGCTGACATGGAGAGAGCAGTGACTAGACACGGGTGGGGAGCCGCCCAGATGACTACGTGCTGTGCCTCTCCCTGCTACGCGCCTGGGGATTAAACTTCATTTTCTCTGGTATAAAGCTGCTGCCAGCCAGTATGTCCTGTGAACTGCACAGGAGCTTTATACTGTGCTCCAGGGAACTATATCAGCCCAGTTGGGCCGATTGGTTCCCTTTAAGGTAGTGTGGCCATTTTAAACAATTTGATGCTTTTTATATATTATATGACGCTAGCCAGACAAATGTTTCCCAGTATGCTTTCTTTTTACTTACCGGACAGAATGTGCAGTAGCAGTGGCGTAGCTACCATGAAGGCAGGGAAGGTGACTGCTATGGGGTTCTTGCAGGAAAGGGGCCCCAGATAGCCTGCTCTGCCTTCATGGTAGTTATGCCACAGAGAGCCGCCTACCGCATCCCCCAGGGGCCCGGAGAGGAAGAGGGATCCGGCATTGTACTCCAGCCCGCTCACTGTAGTGCCTGGTGAGCGGGCTACACATCAGGAGAGGAAGAGAGGAGCAGGACCTGGTGTATATGTCAGTAGTGTCTGTGACAGGGGTGTATATGTCAATAGTATCTGTGACAGTGGTGTATATGTCAGTAGTGAGTGACAGGTGTCTATATGTCAGTAGTATCTGTGACAGTGGTGTATATATGTGTGTATGTCAGTAGTGTCTGTAACACTGGTGTATATGTGTGTATATGTAAGTAATGTCTGTAACACTGGTGTATATGTGTGTGTGTGTGTTTGTGTATGTAAGTAGTGTCTCAAGTGATTGACAGGTTCTGCAGCAGCTTCTATTAATGCTGGGCTCTAATAAAAGAACCCACCATTAAAAGAAAAAACAGCAGATATTTCTAGTTCAGTATTTCTTATTACACTGAGATGATTTCCCTGTGTACAGTCTACTCATGGTGTATACATCTGCACTAGTGTAATCACATTCTAGTGTGAATGTGTGTATGTCAGTGGTGTATCTGTATATATGTTAATGGTGCCTCTGTGTGTATATATGTGCGTCATTGTGTGTGTTTGGGAGTTGGCCATAAATGGTGGGTGTACAGGATTCATGGGGCCCCATACAGTTTTTTGCTATGGGGCCCCATTAATCCTAGCTACGCCCCTGTGCAGTAGGTAGGAAAATCGCTTTTCTTTCTTTTTGTTGTATTAATGGGCGCTGTCCTAGATACATGACATAGGTATTGATCGTTCTGCGCCTGAGTGTTAAGATTCCCAATGCACAGCTGCAAGCTTCTTAAAGTTCATTCTAACAATTGGTGGGAACCAGAACACCCAGATCCAGATGGGTCTCCAGGACAGATCAAAAAGTAGTGGGGTCCAACAGCACCATGGAACTTGGTCCAACTGGCGGAGTAAAATGGTGGATGAATGCTGGAATGGCTGCAATGCCAAATGCTGGCTTCTGAACATACAAAGATAAGAAAGTCCGACAGCATCAGAAGTAGTGCAAAAATCTTCAGTTTTTATTATCTATATATTTTATATATATAAATACACTTCTCCCAAATTCCCAAGACTGGATCCAGCTTTTTCCAGCATCGGGGGAAGGCAGCTGGCTGATCAGCGTAATGCACTGATGATGAAGGGCTTCACTTTGTTATTACTGTAAATTCGCTCATCTCTACTTGGGATCACCGCCCTGTTGGAAGGTCCAGTGATACCCCAGCTTCAGCATCTTCACAAAACCGAGATGCTTTCTCTGAGGATTCCCTGATACTTGATTTAATCCCTCTTGCAAGTTTCCAGTGCCAGAGGAAGCAAGGCAGCCCTAGACCATTAAGGGTACTATTACACGGAACGATAATCGCCCGATTATTGCTCAGTGTAATAAAGACAACGATCAGCCGATGATCGTTGATATAGGTTAGAACTAGGGATGGTCCGAACCCACCGAGGTTCGGCTTCGGATTCCCGCTGTCTGCCCGCTCCGTGCAGCGGGCGGATCCAGCGGGAAAACCGCCTGGAAAAATGGGATACAGCCTATGGCTATGGCTGTATCCCATTTTTCCAGGCGGTCCTCCCGCTGGATCCGCCCGCTGCATGGAGCGGGCAGACAACGGGAATCATTACCGAGGGTTCGGGTTCGTACGAAGTTAGAACCTATAGTTGTCAGGTGCCGACCGCGCATCGCTACGTGTAATAGCGGTGCGCGGCCGGCGACTGACTATATACATTACCTATCCACGCTCTGGCTGTATGGCTAAAATGTCTGTGGATTACTTATATGGTTTGGAGCATAGTGGAACTGACTTTTTTGTGCATTTGGGGCGGTATAAGGGTGTGTGCATGCTATGGAATTTAGATGGAAAGTGTTTTTTTTTATCTTAAAGGAAATCTGTCTCTAGGTTTATGCTGCCTTAAATGAGGGCAGCATAAACTAGTGACAGAAATGCTGCACAGATCAGTGTATTACTTACATCATTTTGTTCAGCCGTTCTCTTAATATGCAGGAGAACATGGTTTTTGCCACACCCCTCTCCCCGCCCTCCATTTGCTGATTGACAGTTGCCTATGCAAAGCATGAACTGCCAATCAGCAGCTGGTGGGCGGAGTTTTCTGCTTCTGATGAATAATGAGGCTCACGCACATAATAGAGAGGACTACTTATTGTCCAGGCTATTCAATAAGATATGCCAGGATCAGCTGCACAGAACAATGTAAGTGATCCATCATTCTGTTCAGCTTCTCTGTCACTATTTTATTCTACCCTGAGATAGGACACCATAATCCTGCTGACAGTCTCTTTAAGCACACCTGATGCAATGGATAAAGCCCTTGATGCTTGAGACAGCACCTGATCTCATATATGTGTGCTCTTATGACTAAAGTGGTCAGTAAGTGGCATTTTATATTCAACTTGGAGAAACCACTTGTTATATTAAATAAACCTAATTTAATGAGATTGAATCATTTAAATTGCAGCCATAGCCTTTGACGGACATGTTTGCCTAGATCTTCCTCGATTACATATACTGAAACATGTTATTTTTTTCTAATCTGTATCTTTTTTCTGATTATTTGTTTTTTCTACATTGTCATGGGGGCGGCCATCTTGCCTGAGCTGTTTTTTTTTTAACAGCATTTAGTGATATTCTTTACAGCAAGCCTCATGGACATAGACATGGCCAATTCTTGCCGGGCCAATAAGCTGGCCGTTCTGTGCGGTATCTGCAGGAATAAATAGTACGGTACTAAAGGCCCTATTACACCAAGCGATTATCGTCCGATAAACGCTTGATGTAATAGCTAGTTTTAAAAGGTAACGATTACCTGACATGCATGATGTCAGTGGATCCTTGTCTTTCAACATGTTGAAAAAAATTACGGTCTGCTGGCCATCGCTCTGTGTAATAGGAGCGGTGGCGGCAGACCGCCGCTATCTCCTATGGGCTTCGCTCCCCACGTCCCCACTCTTACCCGCTCGCTTGCTCCTCCAAATCGGCCTGGGTCTTTATTTCTGCAGATTTTTTTTCAATGTGGCATTGCAGGTGAACAGGGTTGCACATTCACATGCATGGGATAAAGACCGTGGTTGCAATCCAGGCCAAAATCTGTATCAAATCCAGCATGTGTAAACTAAGTCTTATTTTTATTAAAAAAAAATTTCCCCGTTAATTTTTTTTTTAAACTGTGAAATGTTTTTGAACAAAAAAAATGTCCGGTATATTAGGCCTAAGCTGAATTCCAGACAGGAGCAAGACGGCAACATGGCTCCAGCAGCATCAAAACTGTGACAAATCCAAAAGATGATGAAGCAGCAGAAACTTCTTGTTCATTGTTTTGTATGTGTTGTGATTGACTGATGCATGCTGTGTCCTCAGCTGGACGGGCAGGTCATGTCCCTATAGTGAAGCTCAACCCCATAGTGTCTAATAAAGTATGACTGCAGGCAATAGGTCAGGTCAGCTCTGCTGGGCACTATCTCCTGCATAGCTAAATGCTAAATAAACTAGATAGATTAATGACACTGTAACAATACAAATTGACAGAATAGCAGTGCAGGTCTGTGGGAGGAGTTTGCAAATAAATAAATAAATATATATATATATATATATAATATTTAATTTAATAAATTTTGCAAATGCAGACGGTAAGTAATGTGAATGTTCATTATATGGATGGTCAAAATCAATTACAGCCATTATTCTGTATGGTATGTGCCCTGCCTGCCAATTTACCATTGACTGTAATGGAGTGCATAATTATATTGAAAATATAGGGGCTTTTAGTGCTTGCTACAGTATATGTAGGGGCTTGTAGTGCCTTTAAAATAAAAAAGACATACTCCCCTGCCCCAGTCTCCTGCAGCTGATGTACCAATGACTCCAGGTCTCCGATGCTTACTGTTTCCTTTGACATTTTGTTCCTGCAGAAAATACCAGCAAGATCGATTGCCAGTCAGTGGAGAAAGTGGAGATCAGTGGGGTCCGGGAGCTGGAGATTGGAGCAGGTGAGTATGCTTTTTTTTATTTTTTATTTTTATTTTAAAGCACCCTAAGTCCTACAAAAAAATGTTTTCTGGGACTAGAATAACCATTGCTATTTCACAGTTTTTCTTTAACGTTTTGAATCGTACCTTTAGGCTAGGTTTACACGCAGTGTCTACATTACACTCTATGTTAAACAATGTTTACTTTTACTTTGTGCACACAAACAGAAATTTGACATTAAAGGGGTAGTGCGGCGGTAAAGAATTATTCACAGAATAACACACATTACAAAGTTATACAACTTTGTAATGTATGTTATGTCTGTGAATGGCCCCCTTCCCCGTGTCCCACCACCCACACCCGTGTACCCGGAAGTGTGGTGCATTATACATACCTGTCACGTGCCGACTCGTCTCCGATCTTCAGTCAGCGATGTCGTCTTCGGACGGCCGGGCCGAATCCGTCCGTCCTGGGTGCCGGCCGCCCTCTTCAGCGTCATCAGATGCTCAGCCGCAATTGGCTGAGCACGGCACTCAGGATGGACGGATGGATTCGGCCGAAGACGACATCGCTGACTTATAGCGCACCACACTTCCGGGTACACGGGTGGGGGTGGTGGGACACGGGGAAGGGGGCCATTCACAGACATAACATACATTACAAAGTTGTATAACTTTGTAATGTGTGTTATTCTGTGAATAATTGTTTACCGCCGCACTACCCCTTTAATGTCGCACATTATTAGATAAGAAAAATTGCTGTACTTTTTCCTTATTTTACTGTTGTATTTTGCTTTTACTGTGTGTAAACCTAGCCTTATCAGTATACTGAATACAAACACTTTGCTTTAGGGGAACATATGCCTATTTGATCTCTTTTAGAGCATGTTCAGGTTCATCCAAACCTGCACACTCTGCATTTTATTACCGGTGGCTGAAGAAGTTGGATGCAGCCCTGGGGAGTCCTGGAAAACATGGATACAGCCATAGGCTGAGCCTGAGGTTCGTTCATATCTAATCTCTTTAAAGGCCAACTAGTGGCAGGTTAGATGGGGCACTGAGGAGGAAGGTATGACTCTTATCTTCATCCTCTGCTCCGTTTCCATGCAGTTAGTAGTTTAATCCTCGGTTTAATAAATTTGTTCACCTAACCTGCTGATTGTTCCTCTTAAAATTCTGTTTTGGTGGAAAGAAAAAAAATAGCAATTCTGGCATTATTTTTAATTATATAGGATTGCAGTCATACCAAATGTGTATAGGTTTTGTGTTTTTTCACCTACAAATAAAATATTTTTTAATAATCAAATGGTGATTATTTTTTTTTACTTACATTTTACTTTTTTTTTTTTTTTTTTTTTAAAAGGACCTAAGGATGTGATCCTTTAATCTCTTCCATAATATTGTGCATAATATCTATCTTTTTTCCAGCAAAACACATTGATGGCCTATTCCTGTCTTGTGACTGTAAGCTCTAAGGGTGTGCAGGCAGATTTTCCAATGCAATTATTGAACAGGCTATAAATACAGAACAGGTCATAAAGGATAGACTGAGATTTTTTCAGTATTCCTGGCTTTGTTTTTACCAATTGCAACCAAAAATGTGCACGTGTGAACACACCATTTGGGTGCATTTACACAGAAAGATTTTTCTGACAGATTTTTTAAGCCAAAGCCAGGAATAGATTTGAAAGGGGAGAAATATCAGTCTTTCCTTTATGACCTGTCCCCTGTTTATAGTCTGTTCCTGGCTTTGGCTTCAAAGATCTGTTAGATAAATCTCTCTGTGTAAATGCACCATTAGGGTCCATTTACACAGAAAGATTATCTGACAGATTATCTGCCAAAGATTTTAAACCAAAGCCAGGAACAGACTATAAACAGAGATCAGGTCATAAAGGAAAGCCTGAGATTTCTCCTCTTTTTAAATCCATTCCTGGCTTTGGCTTCAAATCTTTGGCAGATAATCTGTCAATTAATGTTTCTGTGTAAACAGACCCTAATGCTGGGTTTACACGAAACTATTATTTGCCCGATCGTACGATTAACGATGTCGGAGTAACGATTTTTTTTCATAACGATCAGCGTTTAGACGGTACTAAAATCGTTTTGCGATGGTTTTGCGAGCGTGCGCCCGCAGCTCGGCCCCCCGCTCATCCACAGCCCGGCCCCACGGTCAACCCCACCCCCCTTCGCCGCCCCCGCTCTTATCGCCACCCCCGCCGCCGCTCCGATTGCCCCCCCGCGCGCCGCTCCGATCGCCCCCGACGTGAGCATACGTTACCTGCTCCGCGTAGCAGGTCTTCGAAATCCCCGGCTCCCCTCTTCAGTGCATTGATTGGCTGAAGAGGTGAGCTGGGAATTTCAAACGGCTCCTCTTCAGCCAATCAGTGCTCCTCTTTAGCACTGATTGACTGAAGAGGAGCCGTTTGAAATTCCCGGCTCACCTCTTCAGTTAATCAGTGCTGCCGTGCATTGATTGTTTATAGTCTGTTCCTGGCTTTGGCTTCAAAGATCTGTCAGATAAATCTTTCTGTGTAAACGCACCATTATAGAAGGCAATGATCAGCAGACATGAACGATGCTGTCGTTTGTCTTTCAACATGTTGAAAGACAAATGACTGTGATAGCAGCGATTTGCTGCTGTCACTCCGTGGAATAGGAGCGGCGGCATCAGCCCACCGCTATCCTCTATGGGCTGCCCCGTGTAATAGGGGCTTTAGGCCGATTCTGCAGATTGTTGCTCCATGTAATAAAGACATCGATCAGCTAATTGTGTCGTTTAATCTCGATGAATGTGTAAAAAAAAGATAAACTTTATACATACTTGTCTGAGCTGACGGTGTTCTCCTTGCTTTTGACCGCCGTTTGTAGCTTCCGCTGGAACTTCTGAGCCGGTCTCTGAAGTGACAAGTCACTCAGCTAATCACTGGCTGAGTGGCCGCGGTCAGTGATTGGCTGAGCTGTCTGTCACTACACACACCGACTAAAGGGCCTATTACACTGGTCGTTAAGAGGAGCAAACGAGCGCTCTCAGCTCCTCGTTCCCCGCTCGCTGCCGCCGCTATTCAGCACGGCTGCAGCGAGCGGGTGAGTGCGGGAGGGGGCGGCGGGGAGCTGCGGGGGGGCTGCCCGGGTGATCGCTAGATCGTCCGGGCAGCCCATAGGATATAGCAGCGTCTGCTGCCGACGCTCCTATTCAACGGAGCGACGGCAGCAGATCGCTGCTATATCAGTCGCTTGTTTATCAACATGTTGAAAAACAAGCGACTGCAACGATCATGAACAATGTCGGCTGATCGTTGCACTCTATTCCACGGAACGATTATTGTCCGTAGCGGACGATATCGGCCGAATACAGACGATAATCGTTCCGTGGAATAGGGCCTTAAGAAGTTCCGGCAGCTGTAGGCATAGGGCAGAAGTGGGAGTACGGACAAGTATGTATAAAGTTTTTTTATTCTACACTTAAAGGACAACTCCGGCGGGACCCCTCCCCCCCCCAAAAAAAACACAGACACACACAGACACCATACTCACCATCCCTCCGGTGACGATCACCACTCCATTCGCCCGCCGTCCGCCTCACCGTCACCTGCCTCCGCCGTCCAGCGATGTCTCTTGCTTCCGGGTCCATGAGAGAGAAAAGGCTGCCAGTGCGCTTGCGCACCGGCAGCCTTTTCATTGGCTGGAGCGCATCACATGGCTTCCAGCAAGCTCAGCCAATCAGGGCTGAGCAAGCTGGAAGCCATGTGATGCGCTCCAGCCAATGAAAAGGCTGCTGGTGCGCATGTGCACCAGCAGCCTTTTCTCTCCCATTCACTCTCAATGAAGACGCCGAGGAGGAAGAAGACCCGGACCGCCCCCAGCTCTGACATCACCCGACACCAGAGAAGAGGACCGTGACGACCGTAATAGGTAATGTATATATTCTTTAACTTCCAGGGTGGGGGGTCGGGGGTCGGAAAGTGGGGGAAGGGGGCCAGACCGGGTATTTAACCACATTATAAAGTTATATAACTTTGTAATGTGTGTTAAATAAGCCCAAAAATTTTTTCGCCGGAGTTGTCCTTTAAGGGAAGGCCTGCACGGACATCGTTAATGATATCTATCTATCCATTAAAAATAAAAAAAGAAATGCAGCACTCCTTTTCACAAAAATGTTCGGTGCCAAGTGGTATGCACCCTTCTGCCCACAGGTGCTAGCATATACAAATAATAAAATTACCGCAGCACTCAATTTAGTGTGCAAGAATAATGCGGTTTATTTATCGCTATGAGACCTTTTACTTTCGTTACTGCTTGAAAAAGATCTGGTTTTAAGCTGAATAAACTACGTTATTTTTGCACTCTAAATTGGGTGCTGCGGTAACTTTATATATATATATATATATATATATATATATATATAGTGCCAGCAGTTGCTGCACGATTATCGAGACGTGTAATAGCTAGCAGATCAAAGCTCGCAAGCTGTGGGTTCTCCAGCCCACTGAATGTATGCCCAGATACAGAAACTCCTTGGAAGCCCACTGATAATGGATGGACGGCATTTTCTAAAAAACACATCTATATTTGTGCTAAGCTACAATAACCATAACAACCATACTCAACCCTGCATGCTTTATGATCCTACAGACCTATAAAGAGCTAAAACTTTCTTGAGGCCAATTTATAATCAATATACAGAATGCAAAGGACACTTCTATCAAGCATAGCAAAAAAACAAACAAAAAATACATGTTGAGATGTCCGGTCAGCTCAGATGTTGGGCAAGCAGTGACCTCACATATCATCTTCTCTTTTTCTGAGCTACCATTATAAGGTAGCTTCTATCATGGGGTTCAATCACCTTGTCCAAAACCTTGCTTTTCCCACGTGTCTCATGTTCCCCGCTGTTGTCGGCTCGCCTTGTTTGAGAGGCCATATTCATCAGATATCCGATCACCCCTTTCAATCACATTCCTTGTAGCCGCTTTGTGTCTAGAGGACTTGCTCAGTTTCAGGAATAAGTGTTTTCTCAGGGTAGACAAAGCTGTTAAGCAGCAGACTGATATCAGTACCGTGTCCTATATTAGATCATAGGGAATGAGTTATTTAGCGTAGTACAAAATATAAAATCTTTTCAAAAGTCAGGGGTCGTTATATACGCCGGGTGTCGTCTTATAGGGCAGGTGTATAAAAACTGAACTCGACTAGAGAATCTGCGGTCACCGCATATGGTGGGGGAAGCTAAAAACAGCCGCATCCCCTTTGTATGCGGCGACTGTATGAAGGGCAGAACAAGCTGCAGGCGTCCAGGGTATGGGCAGAAAAACACACCTCTACCACCTGTCTGGTTGCCCTTGTATCCCACCGGGATTACTGTACCTGCTTCTCTGCCTCTCAGATCTCGCTGCTGTCTGAGGGTTTTTTTATTAATTTTTATTTGATGTGCGTTGGAAGACGGGTAGTCTTATACGGCGAGTATATGCCAAACTCTGCATTTTAACTGGAAAAGTTGGGGGTGGTCTTTTTTTTTTTTTTAAATTGTAATTTTTATTAAGTAGTTTTCCATTATAGTAACAGAGAACAAATGGACAACACAATACAAATCAAAACAGAAACAACAATGCAGTTTCCTCAACAATACAGAAACAGCAAGAGGAACTTAGCAGGAAAGGATATAAAAGGAAGAGCATATGGAAGGTGTTCAGTGCAGGAAGACAGTATATCGTGAACAGTTTCACAGGTTAGAACACAGCCATCAGTATGAGGAAATCAGTAGCAAACCAAAATGAAGTTCAACAGTTTATGCTATAACCTTCAGTCTAAGGTAACACTAGCCACACATAACAAGGACATAGGAGTTGACACTCAGGGAAGGAGGGGAAATGGGGAGGGAAGGGGGGGTGAGAATAGATAAGCCGCATGTAGGTGAGACTGTCGGGTCGACATTCAACATGAGTAACCAGATCTCAAGCAATAGGCGTCCCATGGCGACCACACCGAATCGAACATGGGGAGCGTATTATTCAGGGACGCTGTTAGATGTTCCAGAGACCTTATCTCCTTCACCCTGGAAACAAGCTCAAGGGTTGAAGGTGGCGTAGTTTTTTTCCAGTTTCGGGCGATCAGGGTCTTAGCAGCAGTTAAGACCTGAAGTGCCAGCTTAGTGTGCTTTTTCCCTAAAGTCTTAGGAGTGAGGTTGAGCAAATAAGCCATAGGGTCTAACGGAATCTGGACGCCCAGGAGATCGGTAAGCAGAGTGTGGACGGTCGACCAGTATCCACAGATGCCTGTACAGGACCAGAAAATGTGAAAGAGAGAGCCAATGGCACTCTGGCATCTCCAGGTTGGGGGTGGTCTTATATGCCCAGTCGTCTTATACGCTGGCTATATATATATATATATATATATATATATATATATATTAGTCATGAGGTTTTAGCCACAATTCCTGCTGTTGCTTTACTACAGATACAACCCAGGCTGGCACACAGCAGGACGAGCTGCACCATGACACAGCAGGGGACAGGTGCCGTCTGTCCTTTGCACCCTGGTGCACAGGGCAGGGGATTGCTGTGTCATCTCAGGCATTGAGCCCAAAGACTTAAGGCCCTATTACACAAAACGATTATCACCCGTTACGGCCGATAATCATCTTGTGTAATAGAACACAACAATCAGCCGACATGAATGATGTCGGCTGAACGTTGCAGTCCCTTGTCTTTCAACATGTTGAAAGACAAACGACTCATATAGCAGCGATCCGCTGCCGTCGCCCCACGGAATAGGAGCGGCGGCGGCAGACTGCTGATATCTGCTATGGGCTGCCTGGACGATCTAACAATCACCCGGGCAGCCCCCCCTCCCGATCCCCATTGCCCCCCTGCACTCACACGCTCGCTGCTGACACGTGTAATAACGCCGGCAGCGAGCGGGGAACAAGAAGCAAGCAAGCGCTGACAGTGCTTGTTTGCTCCTCTCCTTCGCCCCGTGTAATAGGGGCTTTAGTGTAATGGAGTGGTAGACATGTCTGTGCAGTTGTTCTATTCATTGTGTATGGGAGCTGCCATACTTGGCTATCTCAGGCAGCTTCCATAGATAATGAATGGAACAGCAGTGCGCAGGTATTCTGATGGAATACTCAGGACCCTGTTCTTGAGATCATGAGGGGTCCCAGCATTCAGACCTTCCATAATCAATGATCATACACCAGCCCATTATCCTGCGGATAGAAGATAAGTGTAATGGTGGGGCAACCCCTTTAAGAGGAATAATTTACTGGTTTTAAAGGGCAGTTACTTTCCTTTTCTTCTCCATCTGGCCAAGGCCACCATGACGATTTCTTCCAGCTGTAATTCATCTCTTCAGAACCTGCCAGACTAACATCATAGGCTCCACACTTGCTCAGCAACTTTCTTTGCCTTTTCCCTCCTATAGGGTCTCAAACAGTAGTAATTCTGCTGTCAGGTGTAATGAGCAGTAAAGTGAGTAGGTATGTGGATTGCCCCCTGTATGTAGGATCTGTGCCCCCTATCTAGTAATAATGCCTACTGCTCTCCACTCCCTCATAGTAATCATGCCCCTGCTGTGCAACCCCACATAGTAATAATACCCCCTGCTGTGACCTCCATATAGTAATAATGCCTCTGCTGTACCCCCATATAGTAATAATGTCCCCCTGCCGTGCACCCCCACATAGTAATAATACCCCCTGCTGTAACCTCCATATAGTAATAATGTCTCCTGCTGTGCACCCCTATATAGTAATAATGTCTCCTGCTGTGCACCCCTACATAGTAATAATGGCCCCTGCTGTCCCCCATAAAGTAATAATGTCTCCTGCTGTGCACCCCCACATAGTAATAATGTCTCCTGCTGCGCCTCCATATAGTAAAAATACCTCCAGCTGTGACCTCCATATAGTGATAATGCCCCTATATAGTAATAATGCCCTATGCTGTCCCTTCCATATTGTAATAATGCTCTCTGGCGCGCACAGCCCCTCATAGTAATAATGTCCCCTGCTGTGTCCTCCCACATAGTGCAATGCCTCTTGTTGTGCCCCCCCAGGACATTGCCATCTGCTGTGCCCTAACAAAACAAACACAATACTTCACTAATCCAGGCTGTGTGGCTGTACTGAGCACGTCCCTCCATATTCTGCAACCGTGAACTGCAGGGTCGGGATCCTCCAGCTGGGGCAATGACATTATATCATTGTGCCTGCTGAAGAGATCATGACCTGGCGTCTCATTGGCTGCAGATCTTAAGTGCCCACCGGAATGCTGCGGCACCTTTGGATTGCTCTCCCCAGTCAGGAAGTGCTGCATAGAGCACTGTCTAACCCTTTGGGGGTAATAGAACACACCTAAATCTGTAGCTTCCAGCCATGTCCTGTATGCAGAGTGGTTTGCTATTGACCTGGAGAACAGTTTGTAAATCAAAGGTCTTTAAGCAGATAGGAAAGCAAATAGTATTTCATAATTTTAGCTATCTGCCAGAGACCTTCAATCTCTCTGCTTCCAGAGAAAAAAAATCATTACACTTCAAAGACATTTTGTCATTTACACCTCTGCTTTTTTGTGTAGCTACATTTGTTTGGACAGCGCTGACTGTGAGCTCCACACTCCCCCCCCCCCCCTATTTTCCTGTTTTTTTTGTGTAGCTTGCACCAAAAGTGGCACCAGAAATAAGCCCTCTTCAGGAACTATACCTTTAAACATGACCATGTCATAAACGTGTAGCCCAAACGGCGCACATTATTAGTAAGCGGTGTGTACCCGTCACATATACAAGAACTCCTCATGTTTAGACTTTTTTTTACTGCCCATGTTGTAAAATGTGGCACTAGGTATGAAATAGTATTACAGTATAGGATTGGCGAACACCTCTGTATTACAGTATATGGCTATGTTCACACAACGTATCTTTTCTTAAAAGTACGGCCGTTGTTGCAATCGGCAACAACGGCCGTACTTTTTACGAAAAGATACATTGCCTAGTCCTCTATGGCCGGGATAATCTCTTGCGGTGCCATAGAAAACTGAAATGTCATTTTCTGTGGCCGCTATTCAGTGAATAGCGGCCGCAGAAAACCCTGTCAGTGCACACTATGGAGCAAGCGGCTGTGGCCGTACACTCCATAGTGTGCAGTGGAAAGTTCTGATGCGGGCACGCACAGTTGCGCCCGCCTCAGAACTTAGCAGTGCTAAAGATGATCCTGCCAGTACTGCAGTACCGGCCGGGATGATCTTTTCTTAAACCCTGCCAGGGCACAGAACGGCCGGTCTCTTACAAAGTCTGAACATAGCCTATAACTGTAGCAATATTTAAAAAGTTTTCCAACACTAGAATAGGTGTTCCACAGATCTCTCCTGCACTGAAAAAAAAAAAAAAAAGTTTAAGGAAAATAGACGTTATTAGCAGGGTCTGATGTGCATTGTGGCAATCTCTATACAATGTGGCCGAACGCATTGCCACTATGAGTAAGATGTTGCTGTATCCCATAAAAAAAGAAAAAAAAACCTTTAGTGACTGTCCATATATGTTTTTACGGCTGTCACTAAGGGGTTTTATGCTATTCTATCGCCTTCTACTGCTACAGACCAGCAGTCTGCAGTAGGTCTCCAATAAAGATGAGCGAACCGTCGGACTTTCGGTACGAAAGCCGCTCACTCCAGTGCGATGCCTGCGATCCCGGGTAGATAGTTGCACTCCCGGGAATCTGCGGCCGGGATCTTCCAGGGAATTCAAGATACATTCCCTGGAAATTCAGGGAATGTATCTTGAATTCCCTGGAAGATCCTGCCCACAGATTCCCGGGATCGCAAATATGCACCCGGGATCGCAGGCATAGTAATTGAGCGAAGATGCCGTCGGACCAAAAGTCCGACGGTTCGCTCATTCCTAGTCTCCAACCCAGGCAATTTAACCCATAACATGCTGCTGTTAAATCCTGACTGTGGTAAGTAATAATTGTGAGGGTTTCTCTTACCCCATCAAGGGTATTGATTGTCAGCACAATGCTCGCAGTCTAAATACACTAAGGGTCCTATTCCACGGGCCGAGGAGGGCCCGATCAACAATGTAAACGAGCGCCAATCTGCTAGATCGGCACTCGTTTACTGGGCCTATTCCACGGCCTGACAATCGTTAGCGAGGGCTGCAGGGACATAGTTACCGATATCCTTGCAGCCCTTGCAGCATACGTTACCTAGCATGGCTTCTCCTCCGCTCCATCTTCCTCGACGGGTCCCGTGGCGCAGCATCACCTCCGGAGCAGCCTGACTGAGCTGTCAGACCGCTCAGCCTATCACTGGCTGTGGTGGTCCCGGCCAGTGATTGGCTGAGCGGTCTGACGGCTCAGTCAGGCCGCACCGAAGCTGCTGCTGCGCCGCGGGACCCGGGGAGGAGAAGCCATGCTAGGTAATGTATGCTGCTTCTCAAATCGTCGGTCGCCCGCCGCGCACCGCTATTCCATGAAGCAATGCAGGGTGGGTGACCGATGATTTTAGGTTTGGACCTAAATAAACGATAGTCGGCTGATCGTTTTCTATATTCCTCAGAGCGATAATCGGCCAAATTGGGCCGATTATCTTTCCATTGAATAGGCCCCTTAATTATAGTTGTAGCAACTAGGTAGTAAGTTAGAAAAAAAAAACTGCAGTATTGGCTGGGTGAACATTACTTTATTTTAATTGGAATGCAGGCACATTTGGGTGTGCCCGCGCTCCAATTTGCCATAAACCAAAGTTTAAAGTATAGCCGGAAGCCGTAGTATACACTGTGAGCACAGCCTATTGTGTACGGCTAAATAGTGGCCATACAAAATAGACCTGTCAATTATTTTATGCTGCTGCAGAGAACCACGGCTGTAGCGTATTCAGGGTGTATACACTTACAGACGTTGTTCCATATTGTCATGTAATTGATCGTTGTCATTAAACAACGGCCGCTGTTTAATGCTAAAATACAATGTGTGAACATGGCCTTAGGGTAGATTCACATGTAACAAGTTTGCAGTGTATTTCACACTGCACATATCTCAGCAAATCCTCTGCCATACTTGTTCCCATTAGGGTGCCTTTACACAGAGAGATTTATCTGACAGATTATTGAAGCCAAAGCCAGGAATAGATTTGAAAAGAGGAGAAATTTAAGACTCTCCTTAGAGTTTATAGCCCTGCATTATCACAACTGATTGTAATTCTGCTGCCAGAATGTAGTGGCAGCTTTCTTGTAGTGGCAGCTACTTCTGTGTTGAGCTGGTAAAAATAATAGACACCATGCCTCTGGCGAGCTCCCGCCTGCTTCCTTGGGTCCTGACTCACTGACAATCCGCTCAGCCAATCACTGACTGCGGTGGGACAGAGCAGTGATTGGCTGAGTGTGCCAGAGGAACATAAGCAGGTAAGCATGAGGTCTTTATTATTTTTACCGACCTGGCATAGAAGTAGCTGCCACTACAAGGAAGCTGCCACTATGAATGCAGGGCTATAGACTCTAATGGTAACAAACCCACTCCTGCTGCGGAGAAATCCCCACCGGAAGGTCCGCACACTCAATATGCAAATGAGAAGAGTTCGACGTCCATAGGAAGTCACTGCTCCAGTCGTTTTCTCATCTCTTCTCAATTACATATTGAGCGTACAGACTTCCGGGTGGCAATTTCTCAGTGGCGGGACGGCCTTCAGGAGCAGGTAAGTATCAGGGGCTGTACCTGGGGGGTTTCGGCAGGCTCTGCTCAGGGTGACTGGTTCCCTTTAAGTGTGAATCTACCCTAAGGCTATGTGCACACACAGTAAGAGACCAGACGTTCCGTGACCCGACCCGTACTGCAGTACCGGCTGGATAATCTTTAGCCCCGCAGAGTTCTGATGCGGGGCGCATCAATGCGCGCCTGCATCAGAACTCCCCACTGCACACTCTGGAGTGTACGGCCGGAGCCGCGAGCTCCACAGTGTGCACTGACAGGGTTTTCTGCGGCCGCTATTCACTGAATAGCATCCGCAGAGAACTGACATGTCAGTTTTCTATGGCGCCGCACGGGATGCCGGCCAGTGTTTCTATCAGTATTTTGGCCAGGTTTCTATCAGTATTTTGGCAAGGTTTCTATCAGTATTTTGGTCAGCGTTTCTATCAGTATTTTGGCCAGGTTTCTATCAGTATTTTGGCCAGGTTTCTATCAGTATTTCGGCCAGGTTTCTATCAGTATTTCGGCCAGGTTTCTATCAGTATTTTGGCAAGGTTTCTATCAGTATTTTGGTCACCGTTTCTATCAGTATTTTGGCCAGGTTTCTATCAGTATTTTGGTCAGCGTTTCTATCAGTATTTCGGCCACGTTTCTATCAGTATTTCGGTCAGCGTTTCTATCAGTATTTTGGCCAGGTTTCTATCAGTATTTCGGTCAGCGTTTCTATCAGTATTTCGGCCAGGTTTCTATCAGTATTTTGGTCAGGGTTTCTATCAGTATTTTGGTCAGCGTTTCTATCAGTATTTTGGCCAGGTTTCTATCAGTATTTTGGTCAGCGTTTCTATCAGTATTTTGGCCAGGTTTCTATCAGTATTTTGGTCAGTGTTTCTATCAGTATTTTGGCCAGGTTTCTATCAGTATTTTGGTCAGCGTTTCTATCAGCATTTTGGCCAGGTTTCTATCAGTATTTTGGTCAGCGTTTCTATCAGTATTTTGGTCAGCGTTTCTACCAGTATTTTGGTCAGGGTTTGAAGCCAAGAACAGAAGTGGAATAGAAAACTATAATGGAAAGATGTGCAGTTTCTGTGTTTTCAAGCCACTCTTGGTTTGGGTTGAAAAAATGCTGACCAAAATATTGGAGGAACTCCTGTGTGAACAGAGCCATAATGCATAAAGTGGTTGCAGGTCGCGTGCATCAATGACTTCTGTGTCTGCGACTTTTCTGCGATTTACAACCATCTCACACCTGCACTAAAGCGGCACAACACTTCGCAGACTCGGTGACAACGTCCATTGGTTGTTGTATAAGCATTGTTATATAATACACACAGACAAGCTCGTATTCTATATACCATATTATACGTCACGGAGGATGGCAGCGCTATACACATAAGAGCACTGTACGTAGTAGCGGAATGTGAGGAGACGCGCACCCTCCTCTCCGCTCTCTTACAACTACTACTACTACTAGACGGCCCCCTCCGTCTCCATGACAACAAAGGGGGAGAGGAGGAGATGGGAGGTCACGTGTTCAGGAAGTCGAGCCGTCTGACGGGAAATGACGTCAGGAGCTGAGAGAAAGAACCAGACAGAGAGGGAGAAGCAGAGCTCGAAGTGAGAGCGGCGGGGAGAGGTCAGAGGTCAGCGGGGGACTGCCGGGGGGAAAGGTCAGGGGTCAGCGCCGGACCGGAGGCCTAACAGGTGAGGAGCGGAGAGGGAACGGCGGCAGCTAGTCGTCTCCATCAGGCTGTGTGTATATGTGTGTATTAGGGACATGGAGCTCCTCCCCCTCTGTCTATACACAGTATTGGTGTAGTGTATGTATACAGGGCGCAGGCCTCCCTGTCTCCTTGTGTTATATATGGAGGCCCCCACTATACTGGGAGGCTTCTGTCACTGCTGGCAGCCATGGCCCCAGCTGCTTCCTGCACTATTCCCAGTACCTGCCCCATGTTCCACATATACAGGCCAGGCCATGGCCCATGCTGACCGGTGGCACTGGCTGTGGTCGTGCGGCCCTTGTTTTATTGTTGATGTTTTGTAAATGGGTCAGGTGACTTTTGATCCTTCAGCCACGCCCCCTTTCTGATCTAAAATAAGTGGGATCCGTCATCAGTTCACAGGACATTGACGGATCTTATGTACGCATCAATCTTATTCATCGTAAACGGACGGCAGTCGTCCAGGGTGTATGGGAAAAGGGCAGACACGTACGGCCGGTGACTGGAACGCCTCCCCGTGTCCGACATGGATAGAAGGGAGTATCCATATATCACACTGACTGTCACTGAGAGGGAACTATATCTCCTCCACATCCAGTGATTGCAGACCTGTACACATCCCCAGAAAATACATGGTAGGAGGACACTACCGCAGCATTAGCAGGGACATTTCTACCTGGTTTGTAGAGCACACTTAGATTTTTTTTTCTCCAACCCTCCATTAATGTCGGCGTGTAACATGTCTTTCTTGACAATCCTATGTGAACTGTCATAGAACATGCTACAGTGTATTAGAAAGGCTTTGCTCACATCATGTTTCTTTTCATCTATATCAGACATGGGGAACCTTTGTCCCTCCAGCTGTTGCAAAACTACAATTCCCATCATGCCTGGACAGCCAAAGCTAAAGCTTTGGCTGTCCAGGCATGATGGGAATTGTAGTTTTGCAACAGCTGGAGGGACAAAGGTTCCCCATCCCTAATCTATATTGTGTTGAGCAGCAGGGACCCCCAACATACACACTAAACCTGTAGGGTTACATTGGCCTGATGGATCTCAGTTAGTACACCATAGACCAGGGACGAGGAATCTTCCGCCCTCCAGCTGTTGCAAAACTACAATTCCCTGTCATAGAACAACATGAAAGTGACCTCCAGCACATCCAGATGGGGTAAAAGAAGTAACTTTTTTTTATCTTGTAGAAGTAATCAAAACAGGCACAATCGGAGGAGGAAAGAAATCCCGGAAGACTGTCCTATGTTTTTTTTTTTTTTTTTTATCTTTTTGTGAATTCTGCACAATAAAGAAGCTGGTGCTTTGAGGGTACAAACCCACACACCGTATACGCAACAAATACGCAGCAAATACGCAGCAGTTTGATGGTGAAGATTTAATGCTGAGTTCAGTTATTTAGATCTAATCTGCTGCGTTTTTGTTGCGTATTTGTTACGTTTTTGCTGCGTATTCGCTGCGTATCGCAGCAGTAAATACGCTGTGTATACGGTGTGTGGGTTTATACCCTTAAGGAGAAGCCAGGTGAAACTTTATTATTAAAGTATTGTATTTCCCCCCTAAAGTTATACAAAAAAAAGTTATACAAATCCCCAATATACACATATTACAGTAAATGCTTATAAAGTGCTTTTTTCCCTGCACTTACTACTGCATCAAGGCTTCACTTCCTGGATAAAATGGTGATGTCACGCCCCGACTCCCAGAGCTGTACGGGCTGTGGCTGCTGGAGAGGAGGATGGCAGAGGGATGCTCAGTGTCCCTCCAGTGCCCTGTGTCCCTCAGTGTCCTCCTGCCATCATCCTCTCCAGCAGCCACAGCCTGCACAGCTCTGGGAGTCGGGGCGTGACATCACCATGTTATCCAGGAAGTGACATCACCATGTTATCCAGGAAGTGACATCACCATGTTAACAGAAAGTGAAGCCTTGATGCAGTAGTAAGTGCAGGGAAAAAAACACTTTATGTGCATTTCCTGTAATAAGTCTATATTGGTGATTTGTATAACTTTTGGGGAGCAATACAATACTTTATAAAAATTTTTTACTGGACTTCTCCTTTAACCCCATCTGGATTTACTGATGGCCACTTTTATTAGAGTTCTTCTGAAGCTGAGTTCTTCTGTGCGTCATTTGATTAGCTGTGGCTGCTGAAGTTTGATGCCGCCCTAGGGACTGCTGGAAAACATAAACCACCATAGGCAGTAGCCATGTATTCCTGGCAGTGCTAGGGCTTCATCCAATTTCTCCAGCCACTGACTTGAACGTGCTTGAGTCTCGCTCATCTTTAGATATGTTTGAAGGGATAGTCCATTCTAAAAAAAAAAAAAAAAAAATGTTATTGAGGGAATGGTAAATAAAGAACAAGTCATACTTTGCATACCTCCCCCGTATCTCCCATTGATTTTCCGCTCATTATTGCTTGTTGCAATTTCCGCAACAGGACATCTCAGCAGGACTTTCCCCGCTCAGCTAGACCCTGCAGGGGTGTCTAGTCTTAGTTAGTGATTGGTTGAGTGGGCAGGTCCAGCACATCTCCATCTTGAGATAGATATCGATGCAGATTCCCAATCTATTAGACATTTATGGCATATCCTACGTCTAAGAAGAGAATATGGCTGCCACTGTATGTGGATGCCATATAAGACTATGGTGACAGATGCCTGTGATGGATTACATATAGTGGGGATGCTATTAAAGGTTATGTGTGATGCATGCTGCTGTTTAAGATGCAGAATCTGTGTCTGTTTATGGTCAAAATCAATGTCTTTTCTGTCTAGTAATGGGGAAAAAATAGGAGACTGCTTGCAGTGCACATGGTGCTAACTTTTTTGCCCAGTGACAATGAGTTTTTAGATGCTAAAAAGAGACTTTTGCCCGCTTTATCAGGACTTTTTCCCTTGAAATCTCTGACAGTTATACGTCTCCTTTTAGAATCTGTGTGAATTTTTGTGAATATGCATTAGAGAAAGGTATCAGACTGGAATCCAGGCTGTTTGTCTGGACTGGATGCAGTTTATATAAATGACAAGAAACAGTGGTTTTCAGCTCATTGTGACCCATCCTCTGTTTTAGTGTCAGTAGATAGCTTTGCTAACCAGTTTTCTAAAGAGTTTATTTGATGGTTATCTTACAGACCCAAGAGCCAAGATGGAGACTGAAAGTGAACAGAACTCTACTTCCACCAATGGAAGTACAGCATCCAGCGCCAGCTCCCGTCCACAGATATCTCAGATGTCTCTGTATGAACGCCAAGCTGTCCAGGTATGCGTCATTCATGGACTGCTGAATAAGACATTGAAATCCTATTGCCAGCCACCTACCCCTGCTTAGTTATAGCATTGTATTGGTATCTGAAACTTTGCTGATTTAATACTCACAAGCTGGATCTCTTATTGTAGATTGTTTTTAGACAACTTTCTTTGAATGCTTTGTACTTAGTCTCAAACCTAACAATGTTTGATGTGATTTCCTTGCATTTTCTATTTACTGGAACCTCACAGGAAATAGTCATGTAGGTTCCCATCGCAATTATGAGCATGTTTTACAGATGGTCATTATCCCTTTAAAAGCCTCTTGAGCATTGTTTGATCTCTGGCGCTTATACTTGTGTTCTTTCATGGCATTATTACAGATTAACCATCATTCCCGATCCCCGATAACTATATATTTGTAGGTGCGAGGTTCAAGGTCTACATCAGGATGTTAATATGATCTTTTCTCCACAGGCTCTGCAGGCTTTACATAGACAACCCAATGCAGCGCAGTACTTTCACCAGCTGATGTTGCAGCAGCAGCTGAGCAATGCACAGCTACATAGTTTGGCAGCAGTTCAGCAGGTAAGTGATTTTCTCATATACAGCTTAAGGTTATGTTCACACTACGTAAGGTTCATATTAATTACGACCGTTGTTGCCGATTTGAACAACGGCCGTGATTTATACGAACCTTACATTGTGCTGCCTTCTGAGGGATCCCAGCCGGAGTGTATACACATAGTACATATATACATACACATAGGATACACTCCGACCGGGATCCCTAGCGGCACCGCAAGAAACTGACATGTCTGTTTCCTGCAGCTGCTATTCATTGAATAGCGGCAGCAGAAAACCCTGTCAATGCACACTATGGAGTGTGCGGCTCCGGCCGCACGTTCCATTGTGTGCAGTGGGGAGTTCCGATGCGGGTGCGCACGGTTGCGCCCGCATTAGGACTCAGCGGCGCTAAAGATTATCCTGCCGATGCTGGCGTGTTTTTTTTTTTTTTTTTTTTTTTTTAAAATCCAATTTTTTATTTTTATTTTTTTTTTTTTTTTAAATGCCGTTTTAAAATCTACTTTGCAAGTCTTTTTTTTTTTTTTTTTTTTTTTGCAAAGATTTTGCAAAGATTTTATATGTATTTAAATAATTTTTTTTACACCCCACCACCACTGTCAATTTTGCTGATTTTTTTGTATGGGAATTACAAGGGGGAAAATCCTCAGCAAATATGCATCATGTTTTTCTTGCTCTTATGTGAATTACTTGTTTTTCACTTTACAATTGTTACCTTTTTTATTTTTGCCATTATAGGCAACAATTGCTGCTTCCCGCCAGGCTGCTTCACCCAACACAGTTTCCAGTCAGCAAACGAGCACGACGCAAGGATCAGTAAGTAATAGCTATTCTGTTAACATAACATCATATAGAATAGTCAGGACCTCATAAGCGTTTTACCATTCAAAGGAACCATGCAGCTATGTGTTTTGTTGATGTAGGTTATGAGTTCAGTTTTCTTACTTCCTCAGCAGGCAAATATGTCAACCAGCTCCTCAGCCCAGCTCCTGGGTCGTACCCAGAATGTCACTGCCCCCAGTGCTACAACACTCACTCAGTCAGTTTTGCTCAGCAATGCCAGCTCTCCACCTCTCAGCCAGTCACAGACACAAATGTACCTTCGGGTAAGTGATACAACTAATCCATTGCAGGTTTGTTATCATTAGGGGATAGTGGCTGCATAATATCCCTTGGTGCAGAATAAGGGTAATGTCAATTATTTGGGCAGACTGCAAAATCTGCCTAAGCATAGAATGGAGCCTATGGGCCGGGCGAAACTTCAAGTGGGGCGTGCAGCAGAATCGGCTTGAAGTTCTCGCTTCGGAATCTGCAGTGTGCACATACCCTAACATTACACTATTTGGGCTCAATAAGTGATTTGGAAATATGTCTTAAAAGTGGCTTCTAGGAAAATGTATTGAAACAGATACTTTGTGAATGCATTAATGTCCCAACATACATTTCTGTGCCGTGGGAAATATCAGAGCTACCTAATATATATTAAGAAAGCTTAACAGGGTCTTCTGATTTAAACTTTTTTGTATTAGATAGAGTATATGTATGAGATTTGTGTGTGGGGGGGGTCCAATCTCCTGTCCCTGTGCACAGCTTTTATGTGTTTGTTGAGAACCCCTCTTAACCCTTGTGGTATAGATGTCCGTATCTTGCTATTAGTTTGAGATTTTTACATCTTGTCCGTATGTTGTTTTCTCTCTGCAGCAGCCTCAGCTTGGTAATCTCTTACAAGTAAACCGATCTCTTAATCGTGGTGTCCCTATAAACTCTCAACTTATTCTAATGCCCAATGGCTCAGTGGCTACAGTCCAGCAGGAAGTGGCATCTCCCCAAAACCAGGGCATGCATCAAGACTCTGACCAGGTAGGTAGTCAAACAGCTTTTAGTATTTAACTAGTTAAAGGTCGGATGGTAAGTAGTACGGCAAATTTGTAACCATGTTTGTCCAAAATGGCCATAGTGCAACCACATCTTAGTTGCTGTGTTATGGTGGCCGTTACACTGGGATACTGTATTTTCCTACATTACTAAACCATATACTAGGGCTGGGCGATAATGGCCTAAATCAATATCGCGGTTTATCGTACATGTAGCCGCAGTAACGATAAATTGAATGATAATTATGGCACGCCCCTTTTAAAAGCCACACCCCTTTTGAAAACCCCATTTTCCGATGGTAATACAAAAGTGAATTTATTCCATATAACAATGTGCAGCAAACTTCATAAGTAATACACAACATTTTGGCATCTCCTAGTGCCACTTGAAAATGGGAATAGGAGATGCCAAAACGTATATTACTTGTGAAGTTTGCTGCACATTGTTATATGGAATAAATTCACATTTTCACGTTTGTATTACCATCAGAGTAATTTTTACTAGCTGATTTTTTACGTCTGCTGGCACCCACAGTTCAATTAGTGTGCTGCCTATATTTTTTGCTATATCTATCTATCTATCTATCTATCTATCTATCTATCTATCTATCTATCTATCTATATACAGTGTGTGTGTGTATGTGGATAGATAGATGGATAGGTAGGAGATAGATAGATAGGAGATAGATAGATGGATAGATAGAGATAGATAGATGATAATAGTTAGGAGATAGATAGATAGATAATAGTTAGGAGATAGATAGACAGAGAGGCGATAGACATCTATCTATCTATCTCCTAACTATTATCTAACTATTATCTATCTATCTATCTATCTATCTATCTATCTATCTATCTATCTATCCCCTATCTATCCCCTATCTATATATCTCCTATGTATCTCCTATGTATCTTTCCATCTATCTCCTATCTGTCTGTTTATATCTATCTGATATGTACCCCCAGTCACTGTCACGTGCTGTTCTGACCCCCCCACCCCCTCTCTCGCACATACTGTTGTTGCAGGGGTCAGGTATAAGTCGGTACTTCCATGCTCCACCGGGCACCTCTCTCTCTCTCCCGCACAGGAAGGAATCCTCTGCCCCCCATCACTCAGTGTTGCAGCACATATATCTGCCGGCAGCATCACCGGCAGATCGTCACACATGGCTGCTTCCAACATTGCCAAAAGATAACTGGACGCCGAGGATTCCTGTGCGGGGACAGAGTGCGGTGCCCGGTGGGGGGAGGATGTGCCTACCCATACCTGACACCAATTGTATGTACGGGAGAGGTGGGGGAAGGGCACACTGTGTAGCTTCCAGAGAAGCTAGGAGAAGTGAGTGAGCCGCCCGGCAGCAGCAGCAGCACTGAGCACACAGCACGCCTGTGCGCAGCTTGTCAGATCTCCAGCCTTCCTCCTCAGGAAGATTAACAGAGGGAAGCAGAGCATGTGGCCGCAGGGTGAGGAGGAGGGGGAAATACCGCAGATACTGTCCTGGCAGAGTTGAGGTCGGTTAACCGACGCCACAGACGGTATCGGTATTTTAACGGTATACCGCCCAGCCCTACCATATACCATATCTAGATCTGCGCCACTAACTTGGACATCGAACATTGTTGCAATTTGTTTTTTGTTTTTCTGCTTAGGTTCAGAATCTAGCTGTACGAGGTCAGCAGACTGCTCAACCCACATCCACGGCTGCAGGCCCTACGATTGCTCACGCTGCACCTCCGCAGTCAAAACCAACCACTCACCCAGTGCCCTCTTCCTCTGCACCTTCACAACTGCCATCTTCCCCAGTACCACAGACTGTGAAGAGTCCGATGGGCCCAGCAGGGGGCACAGTGAGCCAGGGGAGTCAGACAGAAGCAGAGGGGAGAAAAGCAGAAGGCGAGGCTGTGCAGCAGAACGTTGGTATCAACCTGACCAGAGCTGCAACACCAGCACCCAACCAAACCCTTATAAGCTCTGGTGAGTTCCGTATTGTCAGGCATATCCCCAACCTTATGCACTGACCTTAGAAATGCTTGGTTACTATATCGTATATATGACACATATATGCACATATGCTGCAATGTAAATTTCACTGTTTTTAGTGATTTACTGTTTTAGTTTTTTCACAGTCTACTTTTTGTCCATACACTTTATTTATTTTTTTTCTAAATCCACCACTCATCCTATGTCTGTCTTTCTGCTCTCTCCCTTTCATTAATACTCCATCAGCTACTTACACTCACATTCAGCCTCACTCAGTCCTACAACAGAAGCAGGTGGTATTCCAGCAGCAGATTGCCATCCACCAGCACCGCCAGTCCCAGCTCGTCCATGCCACTGCTCACCTTCAGATGGCACAGCAACAGCCCCAGGCCCCCTCTCAGCAAGGCTTGCAGGCAACTCCGGCACAACAGACCCTGGTTGTTCAACCTATGCTGCAGACTCCTGAGGCGACTCTGCCAACTAAAGCTCCTGTGCCCATTCAACCCAAACAACCAGGCAAAGGGGTTCCACCTTTAAATTTACAAGGACACCTGGCAGCCAAACCTACCCAAAGTGCTAGACCACTTCCTACACCACCTCCTAACCAACCTCACATTCCTGTTCAACTCGTGGGTGCAAGACAACAAGGTCCTGCCCAAGCTCTGGCCCTCGGAGCACCCCAGGTTCCATCACAGGGGTCTTCCTTATCACAGATTACGCTGCCCCCGTCTCCTGCTCCTGTTCCGTCTGCCGTGTCTGGTGCCGTGCAGGAAGCCCAAGCTGCATTTTATGGAGTCCTGCAGGTGAGGCTTTGTAAAATAAAAAAGTTCATGGTGCTTTTTTTTTTTTTTTTTTAAATATATAAAATACCTTTTCGATTGGTCATTGGTTTCATAGGGCAAGATGTCTGGGGCTGGAAAGAGAAAGACAGAGTCAGAGGAAGACAGGGAGGAATCCCCAACACTACCTGTAAAAGCATCTCCTCCAGCAGACACTCCACCTACAATGGAGGAGAGCAGCACTCCAGCTGGTGGGTGAATGTAGCATCCCTTTCCCCTGCCCTATTCCATTCATCATTCTTTCAGCTGATTCCACTCTTTCTTTATACGGGTTCTGGGAATGGTTCTCACTTTCTTGGTGACTTTCTTCACAGATAAGTCTGAGGCTGCCTCTCAAGTCTCCCCAGCTCTCACTGTGTCTGCTCCTCCTTGCGCACCCACACTCTCGGTCACGTCTCGCCAGCACAGTGACTCCAAGCCCCCCCAAGCCATTGTGAAGCCACAGATCCTGACTCACATCATAGAGGGCTTTGTCATCCAGGAGGGAGCAGAACCCTTTCCTGTAAGCAGCATTACAAGTGACCACAACCGAATTTATTACTTATTCTTTTCTAACTTACTGTTTCTCTTTCCAGGTCGGCAGTGCTCAGATACCAAAGGACCCAGAAAAGTCAGTTGCACCAGTTACAGTACAGAGTCCACCCCCTCACCCTTCAGTAGATCAGACTGTTAGTGGTACGTCTCATTCTTATTATAGAGAGAAATTAAAATCACACTACAAAGTGAGCCAGTGCTCCACACTGGGTATGCCAGAATTGTCTTATAGATGTGAGTCCATTTCGGGTGGAATGGTTGGAGTGTTCAGGCTAAAAAATAAATAGGGGGCTGGGCTACTCTCTCCATTTATTTCTTTGCATGCCATGGCTTGCTGCTGATTTTCTAACTTGGGAGGAGATGGAGAGCGACACATACATGCACACATAGGTTTTTATTTATTCTCTGCCTTGATGCAGCGAATAGCAGTCACCTTGCTTGGTATAACCCCTGTTCTCCCCAGCATCTATCACTTGTTTGTGGTATATCCAATATACCCATTTTGATACGTTAGAGAGACATGTCAAAAGCATTGATCGGTAGAGGTTCGATTGTTCCGCGACCAATCGGGAGAAAGAACCAAGAGAAGTCCGCAGTCAGCGCCTTCTTTCCCATCCCTGTGTCAAATAAGACAAACCCTTAAAGAGGTTGTCAGGAAAAAAAATACCTTTTTCCCTATCCACAGGATCTCCGTACCCCCGGGGTGACAGGCTCCCGACCTCCCCGCTACAGCCCCCTATTCTCACCTGATCCCGCCGGGTCCCGCTTCTGGATCCGGTCGGGTCACGGAGATCTCAGCCGCTGCAGCCCGGCGCGTGCGCTGATAGATGAGTCCAACACTCATAGAGAATGACTGAGAGTCCAGCGCTCCGTCATTCTCTATGAGCGTTGGACTCATCTCAGCCGCTGCAGCCCGGCGCGCGCGCTGAGAGATCTCCGTGGCCCGACCGGATCCAGAAGTGGGACCCCGCGGGATCAGGTGAGTATAGGGGGCTGTAGCGGGGGGTCGGAAGCCTGTCACCCCGGCACGGGGGGTGACGGGTTCCCTTTAACCTCTTCACATCCCAGAATTGTAACTGTATATCAGCCCGAGACTGCGGCAGTTAGCGGGTGTGGTCTGATTGCCGTGGGCACTAATTAGCTGTTTAGATGCAGCAGTCAAAGCGGACAGCTGCATTTAAATAGATATTTCCCTGGATCCATGGTGGTCTAGTGGGTGGGGGATCACTCTAGATGCGATCGCGGAGTGGCGATCTGTTCTACTTACCCGACCGGGCCTTAGCGCTGGTATGACGCTGATCCCGGGTTGGTAATCCATAGATCTGGTCTGCAGCAGCCTAGAATACTAATCGATCAGTGCTGTATTATGTACACGAAGTTTTTCGTTAATAAAAATCCCTCCCCTAATAATTTAAATCACCCCCCCCTTTTTCCATTTTATAAATAAAAATAAACATTTGAACTGTTAAATTATCACATTCCTGATCTCGCAAGGTAAATGGTGTAAGCGCAAAAAAACGCCAAAGTGCAAAATTGTTGATTTTTATTTTGTCACATCAAATCATGAAATCATCATTGTGATTAAAAAGTCATCCAAAAGTTGCACAAAGCCTCATAGACCAAAGGATATATAAGGGTGGCAATAGAGAAATTTTAAGGAATGTTTAGATTTTTAGAAAGCCTTTACATTTTTTTAAGACCCATCAAATGAAATTAACGTTATACAAGTTATATATCGTTATAATTGTAGCAACTTGAGGAACATAGATAACATGTCAGTTTTTTCCGGTTTTGCAGCAAATTTTATGGAAAAATTAAGTCTGCCATTGCAAAGTACAATTAGTGGCGCAAAAAATAAGGGCTCATGTGGGTCTGTAGGTGAAAAAAGGACGTGCTATGGCCTTTTAAACAAGAGGAGAAAAAAATGAAAGCACAAAAGTGAAAATTTGCCCAGTCCTGAAGGGGTTAATGCAAGTCTATGGGGCTGTCTACTCACAAAGGCAGCGCGGTTGGCTTACCCATTCATGCTAATGATCAGTCAGGGTCTGAACATTAAAACCCTAACCAACAAAAAAATGTTGACATTTCTTTGACATATGAAAAGGTTGTTTTTTTTTTTGTTTTGTTTTTCAGGACAGGTACACTGTAAGACTAAACCCTCTGTGCAAAAATTCTACTTTCCTATGGCCAGTATGGTCATTTTTGCATGTGTACTTATTATTACTGACTATTATGTGGATTGTTAGCTGGACAGTTTGGGGAAATAGCTGAAAGATAAGGGTCATAAAATACATCCATATCACCTCTAAATGAGTTGTTAATCGTTTGATCTGTTGGATTCTACTGGAATATTTCTCCCCCTCCCCCCTCTTCTTTTTACAGATTCTGGAAGTTCAAAGGTGTTGAAGTGTGAGTACTGTGGGAAGTTTGCCCCATCAACTCAGTTTCGTGGCTCAAAGAGGTTCTGCACTATGGCTTGTGCCAAAAGGTAACATATGGGTACAAGTACTGATTCACTGCTGTGTAAATGTACTCTGAGATTGATTAATTAACTATTGATAACATTTTTTATAAAGTTATATATTTATCAGAGAATGCAACTTTTTTTTTTTTGACTGGCAACAGTAAGGGGTAACAAAGCCCTTCTGCTGCCACCAGTGACTGTGTCAGGAACTGCAGTTCTTCATAAGCCCTGGTCCCAGTTACATGCATACAACATAAGTGATACTGAGCCTCCCCTCATGTCTGTTCTTTTGCATATCAGCATTAAAATAGACATTAGACTAGGCAAAGCAGCCACACATTGAGCAAGAAGGAATATCAAGTTATTCTTTATCAAAAAATAATAATAATAATATGCTAAATGCTTCAGGACAAGGGTATGTTACATAACACCGGAACCCCAATAGATCAGAAGAAGCTTATTGCTCCTCATGAATACAGTAGTAGTGTGCCTTTGTGACTGCTGGTTGATTCATAGGAGACATTTACCAAGACTGGTGCACTCGTATGCTAGTTTTAAATAAAACCCGCCCCCATTTACCCAGCCAGATTTACTTAGAATATGCAAAAAAAAAAAAGAGTTTGTGGAGCCTCATTAAAGAGTCTCAAAACACAGAACTAGCCAGATATCTCTCTGGGAAGGACCCAGCCAAGGGGTGGCTCCTGTAGGGAAACCACCTTTATTACATGGCCCTATAAGTCAATGTAATGACAAGGGAAAAACCAAGGCCAGGTAACCATCCACTTACAGCTGTTTTTGGGTGTTGCCCCTCATCCGTGTGGAGCAGGATTCTAGACCAATGCCTAGTAGAGCCATAAGAGAAACAGATCACTGATCTCAGGGAGACCAGCCAAAGGATAACACTTCCTGCTTCAGTGTTATATTTGGCTGGTCTCCCTGAGATCAGTGATCTGTTTCTCTTATAGATTTACTAAGAGGCACACACCATCAGTTGAGCGGGTCTTACAGGGGGCATATGCCAGGCGTGCATTTTGATAAATGTGCCTCATAGAGTTACACTCTGCTGTTACTGTCAGTCTCCATAGACAGTAAATGGAGCAGCAAACGAGCAATCAGAGTACCACTCCTTTTATAGGAGCCATTCAGGGACTGCCGTTCTCCGATTGTGAAACTTAATACATTAAAATGGTTATCCAGAGCTACAAAAACATGGCCACTCTGTGAAAAAAGAGAGTTAGTTCCAAGGGAAAACTGCACAGTTTTGGAGGCTGATATTAATAAAGTTTGTGCATGAAAAATCAAGCCGATTTTACCTGTGTATACATGCTCTAAAGCAGATGTTTTTAAGACTTATAAACCAACAATTTTTGTCTTTAAGATATAACGTCGGCTGCAGCCACCAGTTCAGTCTTACAAGAAAGAAGCTAAACCAGCTCCAGGACGCAAGTGGAGTAAGAGTGTGCAGACGCGGTCCAAGGAGGAACAGCTCTGAGATTGCACTGGCCAAGCTGCAGGGGAAGAGAATGCGGGTAACAGAGGTGCCTGCAGCCTGATTCTTTTTATTACATAGAAATAAATGTTTTACCTGTAAAACCTGCATGAATAACTCTAACTCAAAAGCCTAATAGTTTACACTTTGATACACATGCTGTAAATATAGATAGTTTCCGTGCCTATGTTTTGTCTGTTATTATGTTAAAGGGGTTTTCCAATTCAAACTTCCTTGGCCCCTATCGACAGGAGGTCGCTGGGGTCCAACCTCCGTGCTTGCAGGGAATCTCTAAAACGCGTCCCCTATCTCTAAAACTTGTCCCCTATCCTGTGGGAACGGGACAAGTAAGTTTAAATTAAACCCCTTTTAATGAAGTATTAAAATGTTTCTGTCATTTAACAAAATGTAAGACATGTCACGTGTCAAAAGTTTTAGTTGGGGTCTAATTGTTCAGAGTGCCATCTCAGTCCAGTTGCACTAGATGGGTTCCATCGGCTTATAATGGAACCTTTCTAGTGCAATTGGACAGAGACTGCAGCGGGTAGTGAAGTTCACACCACTTTTCCTGGCTCACTCCAGTTATTACCGAGGCTCTGAATAGTCACTGATTGACATGTCTCTGTGACGTATAATTTTTTTTTAAAATGACAGAAAACGCTATAAATGAACAGTAGACCAAAGCGTTTATTATAGTGGCTGATATAGTATATTGACAGAAATATCTTAGCTGTGTAGTGCCTATAGGGGTTGTCTTCATGCTACACAAAAGGACCTTATGGGGAAGTGCAGCCCTTAGTATGCTGAATGAACTATGGACTGATTTGGATTTATTGGAGAATTGCTGACTGGCATCCTATATGTAGGTCAGTTGCTGTAGACTGTGTAGAATTGTGCACTGAAAGTACATGGCATGGGATATGTTTTTCACAAACTTAATGCTTATTCTGCAAAATATTTCTAAGCAGAAATTGACCTACAGAGGGTGCATGAATTGGTTGTGCGTTTCCCTCATTGACTGTACACATTGAGGCACCCATAGGCTTTGATACATCTGTCCAGCTTTTTGTCTCTTTATAATTTGTCCTTTCTTACAGGAGGATTCCAGCCGCGGGTCTGATAATTCCAGTTATGAAGACGCCTTCTCTCCAACTTCTCCAGCACCACCATCCTGCAGAACACCACAACGGGAGAGAGATGGGAGTACGCCAACTAGTGGACCCTCAAATTCTGAGCTACTGGGGATTAATCCTGTGTTTCTGTCAAGCAATCCCAGTCGCTGGAGTGTGGAGGAGGTGTATGAGTTTATTGCTTCTCTGCAAGGTAATGTGGACATGATGCTTATCCTAGGCAAGGAGCAGTGTGTGTAGAGGGTACCATTACCAGCAAGTTGTGTTAATTACAACAGTGTTTAAATGGGTTATACAATTGACTTGGGATGATTATAGTACAAATTATATTGTTTGAATTTAAACAATGATTGTTTTGTGTACACGCAGGCAATGATCAAAAGACCAACAAGAAATTGTTTCTCGCTGCGAGTCTGGCAGGTCCTGGCAGTTCACTGTCACGACCGCTGCGTGTATGTAATTCTGCCGGCTTCTTAACCCCTTCTGCTGCCGCCCGGCTTCCCCGCTGTGTCTGTATACATTACCTGTCTCTCGCTGCACAGGGTCCCAGCGTACTGCTCTCCTGCCCAGCCAATCAGTGGCTATGGCTGGGCAACACACTGATTGGCCGGACGGGAGAGCAGTACGGCGGGACCCTGTGCAGCAAGAGACATGTAATGTATATAGAGCGGGAGCCGGGCGGCAGCAGAAGGGGTTAAGGGGCCGGCAGAATTGCATGAACGCAGCGGTCGTTCAGACCGCTGCGTGTATGAAGTGACTGTGAACTGCCAGGACCTGCCAGACACGCTGCGAGTCGGTAGGTGTGAAGGCACCCTTAATTGTTTGCTGTAATTCTGCATTCTTTCTATTCAGTGTAATTCCACATCGTTCCTTCATTTACTGGGATCAGATGGAGTTAACAATAGAAACTAACGACCATCGTTCTGTGTAATATGGTGAATGATTTCAGGTTAACAATAAACAATCTCATTTGCAATTGTTAATCGTTAAAAATAGATTTGTCTTTTACACAAAGCGATTTTTGACGACTAACGATAAATGATCGCAAACTACATTGTTTATCGTTAACCTGAAACCGTTCACCATATTACACAGAACGATAGTTGTTACCGTACTTACAATTGTTCACTCCATCTAATTCCAGCAAAAGAATGAACGATTAGCGAACGATTAACAATGTTTTTAAGTTCAGGTCTAAATAAACGACACACGAAGATTTTTCGATTGTTGCCTGCAATTACACAGGACTATTATCATTCATATTGATGTAGTAGTTTTTCTCACGATAATCGTCCCGTGTAATAGGGCCCTAAGGATGCAGTATCTTTTACTACTAATAGTACAAAGGGCTCGTATACATCGGAGAGGCTGAAGCTCTTGCAGCCTATTCAAGCAGCAGAGCAACAAGGGTGCCTGGAGTTAGATCCCTGCTGATCTAACTACCTGATGGACTAGCTTGAGAGACCTATTCCACGGGACGATTGTTGTTCAGATTATCGTTAAGTCGTTCGAATCTAAGCGATAATCATTCGGTTGAATAGCAGTTAACGATTAACGACCGAACGAGAAATCGTTGATAGTTTAATAATGCAATAGTGACGACAAGACGACCGCAAGATGGATCATAAGTTCATTCAGTTCCATGTAAATGGGTGAACGATTTTAGGTCTTTCGCAATAGCGGTCATTTGGATCATTTATCGTTAACGATTATGCGAACGATAATCGTCCCGCGCAGTAGGGCCCTGAGGATAAGCCATTGATTTTATAATCCCTTTAACACGCCTTTAGACCAACTTAAGGCATCCATGGTTGTTTTTCAGGAGGTTTCAGGAAATCATCAGTTTCCTGGCTGTAAAAACGGAGGAATAAAAAAGAAAAAACCAAACCTCACCTGCTTCAGCCTGCAGCGGTGTCCTCCTCTGGCTTCTCTTACAGTCTTTTGGTGCTGTGTGCGCATGAGTGACATCACTTGTGCGTCACAACACTGGAGGAGATAGAGGCCTCTTCAAGTGGGCCTTAGGCAGAGGGAACATTACATAAGTGGATATACATTAAGGATGCATTCACACGCACAGGATCCGCAGCAGATTTGACGTCATTTAGTTACATTAAAATCAGCTGCAGATCCTGTATGTGTGAACGCACCCTAAGGCTACGTTCACACAATGTATATTTTTGTAAAATTATTACGAAAATCTTTGTTACCTCTCAGTCTATGGGATCCTGGCTGGAGAGTATACACATGGTTTATGCTCCAGTCCGGGATCTCTCGCAGCGCCGCAAACAACTGACATGTCAGTTTTCTGTGTCCGCTATTCAGTGAATGGTGGCCGCAGAAAACCCTGTCAGTGCACACCATAGGGTGCTGTGGGGAGTTTTGATGCGGGCGCGCATGGATGCACCCGCATTAGAACCCTGCGGACGAAAAGATCATCCGGCTGGTGCTGCATACATGGTCTAATACATAGTCTGCAACTGTTTTGTAAAAGAGGAAAATATCCATGCTACTGAATACCGTAGCCACTTCCCAACCACCATATGACATATGTGAGACAATGCCCTTTACGTTAGGTTCACACAGTTTTTGTGACCTATGTCCAGCGTGTGCTCGTTCTCTTGCCTGTGTACATACTGAGCACAAGTTTGCCTAGATGAGATGTTATTTCAGCTTACTTTTAGCCAATAAAGGTCAGTCGGGATGTCTGATTTCTATGTCCATTCCCAACATACAGAAACTTAGGGGAAAGAAGGGAAGGCACTGATGGTTTATTACTCTGGCTCCTGTTCATACAATACTGGCCTTTCTTTCATCTTTTCCTTTGCACTACTTTTCATATCTCTCACTTCAGTCATGCCATGCCTTATTGAATATATTTTTGGGGATATTCATATGTATATGCTGTGGGTTTTATGTGGGCTGTTTGTTTATATTGATTTAGGTTACAAACCCACTTGCCGGATCTGCAGCGAGTCTCCTTGTTGCGTTTTTGCAGCGAGACTCACTGCAGATCCCAGCCCTATACTTTCAATAGCAGAGAAACTCGCAGCAGGGATGTACATCCCTGCTGCGATTTTGTCTGCAGCCCGCCCCATTAACCCCCTGGCCGCCGGATACTATACATTACCGGGTCACCGTTCCTTCTTGCTTCGGGGCTCCCGGTGTCTTTACGGCCCGCCCGGGCCAATCAGTGCGCTGCGGCGGGGCAGCGCACTGATTGGCCGGGGGCGGAACGTGCCGGGAGCCGCCGAAGCAAGCAGGAGCCGGGATCAGGTAATGTATATCCTGCCCGCCCCCCGGCAGCCCCAATCTCCCGCAGCCCCGCAGCCCCCGGCCACACGATCGCCCCGCAGCCCCCGGCCGCACGATCGCCCGCAGCCCCCGGCCGCACGATCGCCCGCAGCCCCCGGCCGCACGATCGCCCGCAGCCCCGCAGCCCCCGGCCGCATGATCGCCCGCAGCCCCCGGCTGCACGATCGCCCGCTGGGGGCGATTGTGCGGCCGGGGGCTGCGATGCTGGGGGTGATCGTGCGGTCGGGGGCTGCAGGGCTGGGGGCGATCGTGCGGCCGGGGGCTGGGGGCGATATACATTACCTGATCCCGGCTCCTGCTTGCTTCAGCGGCTCCCGGCACGTTCCGCCCGGCCAATCAATGTGCTGCCCCGCCGCAGCGCACTGATTGGCCGGGCGGGCCGTGAAGACACCGGGAGCCCCGAAGCAAGCAGGAACGGGGACCCGGTAATGCATAGTGTCCGGCGGCCGGGGGTTAATGGGGCGGGCTACATCCCTGCTGCGAGTTTCTCTGCTATTGAAAGTATAGGGCCGGGATCTGCAGCGAGTCTCGCTGCAAAAACGCAGCAAGGAGACTCGCTGCAGATCCGGCAAGTGTGTTTGTAACCTTACACAGCATCAAATTTGTAGTATACAGAGTATGTGGGAACGTGCCCCTGACACTACTTTCAGTTTTAGTCATTGACTGCTTTGCCCTACATAATCCACCCTGGTATATATAGAGGTAAATTAGGATTGTTACTTCCTCTGCATATTATGCAATTACTGTCCACAGATCAGGTTGTTCTTTATTCTGATGGAAAACACGAGCTATTAGCAACCAGATGAGATCCCTTCTTCCATGGTAGAACCTGCTCTGTTCTGTTGCTACATGAATTGCCTTAATTTCTTCTTAGCACTATATTGTACGACCTGTATTCCCTAACGCATGACACTGCAGCTGTTGCCAAACTACAACTCCCATCATGCCTTGACATCGTTAAAGGGGTTGTCCAGTGAAAAACTTTCTTTCAAATCAAGTCAGAAAGTTATATAGATGTGTAATTTACTTCTATTAAAAATTCTCAAGTCTTCCCATACTTATCACCTACTGTACGTCATGCAGGAAATGTTTTCTTTTCAGTCTGACACAGTGCTCTCTGCTGACATCTCTGGCCAAGACAGGAACTCTGTCTCGGTTTTCTATAAATCCCCATAGAAAACCTCTCCTGCTCTGGACAGTTCCTGTCTCGGCCAGAGATGTCAGCAGAGAGCTCTGTGTCAGACTGAAAAGAAAACCACGTTTCATGCAGGACATATAGCAGCTAATACGTATGGGAAGACTTGAGAATTTTTAATAGAAGTAAATTACAAATCTATATAACTTTCTGACACTGGTTGACTTGTAAGAAAAATTTTTTCGCTGGACAACCCCTTTAATGAAGGTTGCAAATCTACAACAGCCGGAGAGCCACAGTCTGAGGAACACAACTTTTAGGCTGACCTTTTAAATTTCCTTTTTTGCAGGATGCCAAGACCTAGCCGAAGACTTCCGATCCCAAGAGATTGATGGGCAAGCTTTGTTACTCCTAAAAGAAGAGCATCTTATGAGCGCCCTGAACATTAAACTCGGACCTGCATTGAAAATCTGCGCCAAAATTAACCTGTTAAAGGAGACTTAACTTTCCATGCTATCCCTACAAAGCACAAGGGGGTGGAGAAAATGACTGAGGACTCCCCAGGGCTGTGGCCCCCCCCTGTTCCAAGAGAAAGTGTAGGGAAGACAGAACTTTGAAAAAGAGAGAGAAAAAATAACATTGGGACATCAGTGGTCTTTACAACTGGCCGCCATTTCTAAAACACTCCCCTACACTCGTACTCCAAGCTCTTCTTTTACCATCTCTTCATTATTACGCTAAATATATATCTCTATCTTCTATATGTCTGTATCTGTTCATTCAGGTACTGTGCCTAGTATGGGGACGCTTAGGCCACGGAAGACTTTTCAAGCCTTGTGCAGATTAATGTTCCTTGTGAATTAGACACGTTGTCTATGGACATTAATAGGTTCCGGAGTAGGTGGGAGTAGGGCAGCGGACATTGATCTACATACATGTAGCAAATCTGTAAGTGAGATACAGATAAAGGCTTTGTATATATACTGGTCTATACAGGTACAGGGGTCTCTTTACTGTTTGAATCATATGCACACAATTTTACATGGACCTGAATGTATATAATGAGATCCCCTGATCACGCTTACTGTAGAGACCGGTATTTCTGACATGTCCACACTGTTTTCTCCGTGTGCCTCTCATTCGTGTACGCTGGTCTGTTGCACATATATGCAATGGTTTAATACGTGGGACATTGTAGTCTAATATGTTGCTGCAGCATGCAATACTGCCTATTGATAGCTCTAGTCACTGAGGTAGACCACTGCTGCACACTGTTACGTTACAGCGTTCTCCATTACCACCAAGCTCCCCCCAGTGTGAACCAGCATCCCCCATGGTTGGGATCTGAGCCTTAATAATAATAATTTTCATCTCATTACAGTACATCCTTACTTATTGCTGTACTGATGTACGGCACATGGATCGCTGTGCACAGATGCCTCTTCACGTGGTCAGTAATGTCTTACCTTAACCTACATATGGTGGAGGCTGCCATCTGGTGGACCAATTCTCTAGAAGCTAATAACTACTTCATCTGAATAAATATGAAACCTCCCAGTACTCCTAGCTTCTGAGTGTGTGTATCTAGGGGGTGGTTAAGACAATGCTATCTGTACCCCTTTCAATAGATGTGGCAGGGGAGTAGTGATTTATACACTTTAACCGTTTCCCTGGGATTGTCTGATATTAAGACGTAGTGTTGCTGTCTTTTAAAAGGTGAAAAAGTTTTGACGTGTCTTAAATACACACAAAAAATGTTGATGCTAAGGCCCCTACCGATGGCTACAACAAGCAGGGAGAAGTGCTCAGCGAGGTGCTTCACTTCCAGTCTCTTATTGTTGCAAGAGACTGGCTCCCTAAACAGTATGTGGAATCTGTCTCAGAAAATCGTTTCGCTGAGCGCTGCGCCCTGCTGGTTGTAGTGAGAGGTGCGTCCAGACCCCACCAGTCAAAACCTTTGACACGTTGATTTGTATAAATGAAGGGTAACCTATACATATTAGGTTAAAGGGTACCTGTCCGTATATATTGTTTGGCTCACGCTGGAGACATCTCTCACCCTAATGTCCAACCCTTATTCTAATTATAAGGGCTTGTGTATGAAACTTGCTGAGTATGGGACGTTTTTTCAGCATCAGCTGCCTCTCCACACTCTTAGTAACAGGTACCCTTTAGTGTAGATATCTGCAGGACCAGCCAACCATCTATTGCAGGGGTAGGGAACCTTGGCTCTCCAGCTGATGCAATACTACAACTCCCATCATGCCTGGACAGCCACAGCTAAAGCAATGGGAGTAGTTTTGCAACAGCTGGAGAGCCAATGTTCCCTACCCCTGATCTATTGTGTGATCTATCTGTTGTAAGATCAGAAAGTTGAGTTCCAGTGTGAGATCCTTCTCTAGGGAGATCAGTTACCACTAGAGGTGTCTGGCAGGGGCTTACATCTTCAATTTGGAACACATTCACTGTCAGCCGAGCTGAGTGTGCATGTCTGTAAGGGCGGGGATGAGGAAGATGGATGTCCTTCAATGGCAATCTGAACTGTATGGTCAGCTTTAGAAATGGCGCCACTCTTGTCGCTGTACCTAGCAGTTTTATTCCATGCATTGTTTCTGGAATAGAAAGCAGCACCCTAGTCCGAGTGAATACTACAGGTTGCTGGATGTATCATGGCCTCTCTTCGTGCATACTGCTGGAAGAGAAATCTTGACATCCCTGGACCATAGAACCCCAGGGATGTTAAATGTTGGGGTAGGAAATGAAGCAAAACTCCAATATGCAAACAAATTTCTGTTTGTACTAGATATACGAATGCATAGAGAAGTTAGATTAGTGATTGAAGAACATGGCGGCCTCCACTGTGTAGGTGACTGGTCTACAGGACACACTGTAAAAGCACAGCACTCTATCAAACTGTTTCTAGTCCAGGCAAACCTCTACCGCCTGGCCTGGAATATGTGTTTATAAGGTTCCCGTTCTCCTCCTTTGCTTCTTCTCATGGTTTTGTGACCTTCCTTGCAGTAATGGCTTCCTTTCCCCATTTGTATTTCCTTTTTATTATTATTTTTTTTAATTCTAACATATATGAATATATATATTTTCTGTAGGTTTTTATGTAAGAGCTCTGTGGAGTGTCACCGATCATAGGACGCTGTGACTCTTGGCCGGCTGATGAAGCCGTCGCAGCAGCGGGTGGGAGGGAATTGGAATGTGTTCCCTTTATTTTTTGTTTTGTTACATTTTGTCAGCACTTGAAGACAATGACAATAAAAGAATCATTGCTTTGGATCTTTTGGGTGATGTCAATGGTTCCTTCAGGCAGATGATGCATCCGTAACTCCTGGGACCTGGTTCCAGAACAGATTCACCAGGTTTACTTTTTTTTTTTCTTCCTTCATTGCCATTATTTGTGAAAACATTGAGCCCCTTTGCCCTTCTAGTGATGGGTGAGTGGGGATCATAGCAGGTACTGCAAACTCACTGGCCGTGTGGAGAGAATCTGCTGTGCTATGCAATGTTCTGCTGGAGGGCTGTGATAAGGAGCTGAGGGGGAAGCAGTGCCTTCTGGGAATTGTAGGAAGTTCACTGCCTATCTGACGTAGGTACAGACCCACAAACAAATGTTTTTTTGTGGTTTCAGAACTGGGGCAGATAAGTAAGCCATGATATATGCTTCTGCTGCAGTTTTTTTTTCTTGTGCCTGTCATTGGGGGACACAGCACCAGTGGGTATAGGCTACTGCCACTAGGAGGCGACACTAGACAGAAGAAGTGACTCCGCCTGGCAGGCTATACCCCGCCTACAGACACCAGGCTAACTCAGTTTTAGTCTAGTGTCCATAGGAGGTAGACACAGGTGCCACGCACCTCTTTATTATTTTAGTTTTATTTCTTTTTCTTCTTTCCTAGGTTATCAGGGGGACCGTCGGCGTGGGCTGCCACACCAGGCGTAGCCTCCCCCTGAGGGTGCACTGGAAGTTTTCACTTCCCATGCGCCGGTCACCCGTCCCCCATTGCCCGCTCCCTGCGGCAGGATGCCGGTACCCCACCCAGGTGCGAGGTTACCGAAGGGGTGAACCTGCGAGCACCCGAAGACGCCGGACAGGTGAGTAGTCCTGTCCTTGGGGGGGTCATCCTGGCTAGGGCAACCAGTAGCCTCTTCCCTGTTCTCCCTAGTCCCCATTGCCACAGGGCAGCCACTTCCCTGCAGCACAGCCCTCCCTCCCTCCCTGTCCTAGCTGGACAGCTTGCCTCCTGCTTCCCCTTTCCTATCACCCTCCTAGCTGGGCTGATTGCCCACCTCTTTTCGTTACAGGGGGGCAGAGCGCATCTCAGGGAGCTCCTGCACCACGCAGCGGCTTCATAGGGGACAGCTGGGGAGTTGCTGGGCTCCTCTCTCCTCCGGCGATTGCGTTTTTTTGGCGCTCCGCGCCGCCGTCTCACTACCGCCGGTCTGCCCCGCAAATTTAGTCCCCGGCTTCTGCCGGAGCTAGGCCGTGTCGGCGCACGCTAGTGACGTCACTGGAGGCGGGGCACCCGCCCGTTTTTCGGCTCTGCCCGCCACAGCCGTGTCTCCTATTAGCTACTCTGTAGCCCCCACCTTTTTATTCCTGTGCCCCCTCCCTTCCTCCTCCTCCTCTTGCCGACAGCAGCTTCAGCTCCTGGCCACCTGCTGTTATCACTGTCTGCCAGTACATCAGCCTCAGCTACCTGTGCACAGCAGCAGTCCAGCATCCAGTGCAGCAGTTCCAGCGTCCCCCAGCTCCAACATCCAGTGCAGCTCCAGCGTGCCCCAGCTCCAGCATCCAGTGCAGCTCCAGCGTGCACCAGCCCCAGCATCCAGTGCGGCAGCAGCTCCAGGGTCTGGTAGGCTCACCCAGTGGGTGACATTCCCCTCCTCCGCTCACCCAGTGGGTGATATTCCCCTCCTCCACTCCCCAGGCTAACAGCCCTAGCTACCATGTCTGGTCTCCGGGACGACCCCCCTAGGCAGCTCGCTCCCGCGGCTGTGGCGACACACTTTGCGTGTGCTCGTTGCAATAAGAAATTCCCCTGTGGTCAGCCTGGTTCCCTCTGCCTGCTATGCCTTAACCCTGGTGCAACTTCCCAGGAGGCCCCTCTCCAGGTTCAGATGTAGCCTCTCCTGAGTGGACTAGATCCCTGTCCCAGGCGATCGGTGACCTCTCTAAGCTGTCGCAGGTCATGATCCATGCCATTGAGTGGTTGCCCTCCCAGGCGCCTCCAGCAGCAGGACCCTCCAGGGTATCTCCTGACTCCCCTTCCAGACGGTCTCATAAGAGACCTAGACTCTCTGTCTCACGGTTACCCTCTAGGTGTTCCTCAGACCTTTCTCCTCCCAGATCCACTGCAGGCGGTTCCGCTTCCCAGCGACCCCTCTCCGCCACCTCGGGGGGCCCCTCTGACTCTGCTTCAGAGTCTGACAGGGAGGATCAGCTGGCCTTTGCAGTGCAAGCCTTGATCCGTGCAGTGCGGGACACCTTACATATTTAGGAAGAGTCCCCTTCTACCTCCAAGAGTGAGGTTTCCTTCAGACGCCATAAGCGACAGCCATTGGTTTTTCCCAGCCATAAGGATTTTGAGGATCTCCTAGCCAAGGAGTGGAATCACTCTGACCGGCGGATTCCATCCTCTAAGCGCGCCGAGGCTTTGTTTCCCTTCTCCCCTGACTTGGTCACTACATTCTGGTTTCTCGACTTTCCAAGTCAACTACTCTGCCTCTGGCAGATGGTGCTTCACTCGCTGACCCAGTGGACAAGAAAATCAACGCTTTTTCGAAGTCTGTCTTTGTTGCAGCTGGTTCGGCCCTTCGTCCTACCTTTGCTGCATCCTGGGTCAGCAAGGCTTGTTCCTCTTGGGCCAGGCAGTTAGTCCATGACCTCTCCCTGGACACCCCGCGTGAGGATCTCCTGTCTCTGGCCTCACAGATTCTACATGCGTCCAAATACTTGTGCGACGCTTCTCAGGAAGCTGCTCGTTTGTTTGCGCGGGCCCTGGCTAACTCTGTAGCCATCCGACGCTCTGTCTGGTTGAAATGCTGGTCAGCTGACGCCACCTCCAAGAAGGCTCTGACTTCTCTTCCCTTTTGCAGAAAACTTTTTGGGGAGTGGCTGGATAAAATAATCTCGGACGCTACGGGGGGGGGGGGGGGGGGGGGAAGAGCTCCTTGCTTCCTCGAAACCGGTCCCGGCGCCCTCAGCCCTCCTTCTAGGAAGCCCTCCTTCAAACCCCGCCCCTCCTGGCAGCCCCGTTCTCGTCCGTCTAAGGGTCCTGCCCCCAAGTCTTCTTCCTGAGGGTCCTTCCCCACTCGGGTCTCTCCCTCAAGTAGGGGGTCGTCTGCTCTCCTTCAAGGAGATTTGGCTCGCCCATGTGTCCGATGTGTGGGTTCGGGAGGTGGTGTCCTCAGGATACAAAATCGAGTTTTGTGCATTCCAACTCCTCGCTTTTTTCCATCAAATCTCCCACGCTCTTCGACACGGCTTTCCGAGCGGTTCAGAATCTCCTAGCTCAAGGAGTTGTGGTCCCAGTTCCTCCCTCCGAGCGCTTGTTTGCCTTAGGCGGTTCCACATGGAATCCTTGCAGTCGGTGGTCGCGTCTCTAGAGCTGGACAAATTTTTTGCATCTATAGACATCCGCGACACCTATCTGCATGTTCCCATCGCAGCCAGTCATCAACGTTTCCTACGTTTCGCCGTCGGTTCTGGACATTTCCAGTTCGTTGCCCTGCCCTTCGGACTCGCCACGGCGCCTCAGGTCTTTACCAAGATCCTTGCACCTTTGATGGCTCTGCTTCGGTCAAAGGGGGTGGCTGTCCTGCCATACCTGGACGACCTCTTGGTAAAGGGTCGATCCAAACGGGACACTTTGTCCAGTCTCCAGATCACACTCGATCTCCAGACCAATTTAGGTTGGGTGATCAATTACCAAAAATCTTCCCTACTTCCCTCCCGCTCTATGGAGTTTCTCGAGATGCTATTCAACACCGAGACGGCCCGCATCCTCCTTCCTCCCAACAAAGTTGCCTCCCCGCGCTCGGCAGTCACTCTGCTCCGCTCGGGTGCCCCCTGTTTCGATTCGCCTTTGCATGCGAGTCCTGGGAAAGATGGTCTCCTCTTTCGAGGCGATCCCCTTTTGCTCAGTTTCACTCGTGCCCTCTGCAGCGAGCGATTCTCAGTGGGACAGGTCCCCTCTGTCTCTCCACAAGAAGATCCTCCTGTCCCCTGCTGTTCGCAGGGAGCTTCTTTGGTGGTTGACGTCTCCGGTGGTCCTTCTCGGCCGCTCGTTTCTCCCCCTCAATTGGCTGGTCATCTCTACGGATGCCAGCCTGTCCGGGTGGGGGGCTGTCTTCGGGAGCCACACGGCTCAGGGCTCTTGGTCACCGATGGAGGATTCACATCAATATCCTGGAGCTCCAGGCCATCTTCCTCACCCTGTCTCAGTGGACCGATCTCCTGAGGGGTTTCCTGGTCCGTGTTTAGACCGACAACATCACCGCCGTTGCTGATCTGAACGCCGCTCACATTCTCCATTGGGCGGAGCGTTTTGTTCCAGCTCTCTCGCCAGTCCACGTTCCCAGGGTGGACAATTGGGCGGCGGACTATCTCAGCCGCGAAAGACTGGATCACGGCGAATGGGCTCTTCATCCCGGGGTGTTTCTTCAAATCGGTGGGGATTCCCAGACGTGGATCTCTTCACCTCCAGGCTGAACCACAAACTCCACACCTATGTGACTCGAGCCCGGGATCCTCGCGCTTTCGTGGTGGATGCCTTGGTGACCCCATAAGAGCAGTTCTCCCTGGTTTACTCCTTTCCTCCTCTGCCTATTCTCCCACGAGTCCTGAAGCTCATCAAGGCACTCGGCGTTCCCGCTATTCTTGTCGCTCCAGACTGGGCGCGCTGGTCCTGGTATGCCGAAGTAGTGCACCACCTGGCCGACGCCCCCTGGCGTCTTCCCCTGCGGGCCGACCTCCTTTCACAAGGGCCAATATTCCACCCCAATTTACCTCAGCTGAGTTTAACGGTATGGCTGTTGAAGCCGCGGTATTGAGGTTTCGTAGGTTCTCGGAATCAGTCATCCAAACCATGCTTAAGGCCCGTAAGCCTCAGTCAGCTCGGATCTACCATCACGTGTGGAAGGCCTTCTTTACTTGGTGTGAACAGAATAATTTTCACCCTTTGGTGTGTTGACTGCTGACTGTTATATGAAAGGTACCATGTGTCTCCTTGCGCTGCCTAAAGAAAGTAATGCAGAGACAGCATCCAAGTAGTGTCAACCCGTGGCTACTTTATTCACCGAACCATGCAACATTTCGGCTTTGTTGTTTTTGTTACTCCTTCTAATCAAGTGCTGTTGGTACATTGTGTTTGTGGACTCCTTGCTCTACCTGTCTGCGCTTCCATAACATAGAAAATGTTTTTATTTTCTGGGGCAAATAAGCTTTCCAAAGTCTGAATTGCTGAGGGTATATAACACCTCCTTAATCTCCCATTCCTGACAGTCAGGGCTCAGCTTCCAGCTGTCAGGGATGGGAGGGGGAGTGAGAAGACATTACAGCCCTCACCACTTCAGGATCTTAGGAAAGCCTTTTGGACACTTTGTACCAGAAAATAAAAGCATTTTTCTACATTCTGAAAGCAAAGACAGGGTGAGAAGATACATGGTACCTATCATATATCTAACATACATGCACATAAATAAAAGACTGCATCCAACTTCACCAGCCACTGGGAGTCAAATACAGAGTGTTCGGGTTTGGACCAACCTGAACATTCAGTAAGTTCGCTTATCACTGGCAGGTTTGCCTACAGATGCCACATGAGCCTATAGATGATAAGTGGCAATGTACAGCATCTGGGACAGACATCTGCTTCATGGATATCTCAGAAAGCTGTATTAACCCTTTTATGTCCTGGGGTCATTCATTCCTCAATGCCCAGGTCATTTTAGGACATCAGCTTATGGGATCATAATGATCCCATAAGCTGATGTCCCAGTGTCTGCCCCCTGCTACAATCTTGTCACAGCGGCAGGGGAGAGAAGGGAGGGGGCAGAGCTCACAGGTGCGCGCCCAGCCTTCCCTCCCCCTGCCAGTCTCCGTAGCCAGGAAACTGGAAGCGTGAGGCTTCCGGTTTCCATAGCTACCATCAGGGCTTTGCGATCACTTTGCAGAGGCCCCATGGGCAGCGGAGGGAGAATTCTGTCAGGAGCTCTATAGATGTTGCAGTCTTGCTGACCGCAGTATCTATAGGGTTAACCCTCAGCATCGGAGCACGGCTCCGGTGCTGAGAGTTGCAGCGGGTTCACGGCTATCACTAATGGCCGGGACCTGCCGTGGATGACACAGGCGCAGCTCTTGCGCCATCCTGGATCGTAAATTAGTGTTGCTGCAGCAATGTTAATTTACTGTGCAGCGACGGGAGGGGGTTAACATCACTGTCCATTATGGAAACTAATCACTGGAGATCACCAAGGCAGAAACGTAGGAACTTCTCTCCTCTCTGTGGTACAGCTGACAGCCAGCAGGGTGACTGTCCTCTTCTCTAGGCTTGATCAAACATCGGAAAATCGTAGGTTTGATCGAACTCGAACATTCTCTAGCATGCCGCATTAGATTACTGATGCCTTGCCGGTCCATGCGGATGGAGGAGCGTGCCCGGGAACCGCCTGGAATTCCAGGCGGTCCCCGGGCACGCTCCTCCTTCCCCACGGATCGGGTAGGCATCGGGAATCAAATGCGGAAGGTTCAAGAATGTTCGCGTTCGATCGAACCTACGATTTTTGATCATCTCTACTCTTCTCTTCCTCCAGAGTGGTGAATAACTTTGCTCAAGGAAAGCTCTGGTGATGTATCTATCCTATATAAGGATAGCTATACCATTAGGGCTTCCTGCTCTAAACAGGCAATTTATCCCACTTTACACCTTTCTAACTGGATTTGCTAAAGCCATTGGGGGGGGGGGGGGGTAGAGTATATGTCAGTGGTTCTCCTGTGATGTGAACAGGTCCTTAGTTGTTACCCTGTCACTGAACACTTCAGCAGCAGAATGTATACAGAAAAGGTGAGATCATACAATTAACAGATTCTGTAAATCAGCTTAAAAATAACTAGTGTACACCTGGTCCACCACCTGCAATATAACAATACCTGATTTTTCATAACTCTTCAGCTGATTATTTCCATCCTATGTAGATGCCAGTGACACAATACGTTTCCATTATATTTTATCAATGCGTTGCTATTGTGTACCGTATTATACATAAGCCGATCTGTATTAGTTCATGTCACTTTTCCCTGAATATATACACCACTGCGCACCAGTGCTTCAAAAAGACTTAAAGATGAGTCCAACTATAGTGTTTTTTTTGTTTGCAATTTCAGGTGGCTTTCCAGAATAAGCTGGTTTGTATAAAGGAGAAATAGCACTTTTTCTGTTTTTTTTTTTTATATATGGCGTTTTACTAATTTTGTCTTCTTGCAGGTTTCAGCTCTAATTCCCTGTTGTCCCTGAATTAGGCTGCTATGATATCTCCCATACACACAAAGAGGGAATCCAGCTCCCCTATAGCTCTACAGCATCCTCAGAACTGAGGACATTCAGCATCTGTGTGAGATATAGCAAATTAAGGGCCGCATTCACATGTTCCGTACAGAACAAGGATGTTACCTTGCTCCCAGCATCTTATCACAAATGCTGCCCTGGGGAGGGTATTTCCGTGTGAATGCGGCCTAAGTGTCTTTCTACCTACTCGCCACTCTATAGGCTTCTAAAAGCCGCTGTATCAAAGGTAGCAATGACGGCTAAAACAGCTTTTCAAGGATAAAACATGCAAGGGCATGCTGTATTTTGTTATTATATAACCCTAGCAGAGTCTTATTTTTATATATTCTGGATAGCACCTTTTAGCAGATAATACATTAGATAGGAGTCAGCCAACCATCTAACCTGTATGCCCAGCGTAAGAATTATATCGCCGAAATACACAATGGATGACTAAAGAAATACAACCCATTGGTTTGTTTAGTTTTTTTTTCACTTTTTAATTCTTTTGTTAAAAAAACTGAAAACAAAAAAAAAAAAAAACAGAATTTGCCAATAAGTCACACAAGATATAAACACCCATAAAAAGGTAAATACCCCCAAACCGATATTTGGAAAAATATTAAGAGGGAAAAAGCGAAGCAAGAGAGTGGAAAGTGATTCAGATGCTGCACTAAGTTTCACATAAACCCAATGGTGGTGAAGCGTACAGAAGAACTGCACGGGTTTGTGTGTTTCCAGTGTGTACAAAAGAGTTCAAGTACTTCTGTGGCTCTGATTTTGGTGACGCTATGCGAGTGGCCATATACAAGATTATTATATATCTTATACAATGGTGTGAATTATGCTATTCTGCCCAATAGTCCATCTGACAGAGGACTATGGTGGTTCTCAGAGTGCTCATGTGTCTGTCCACACAGTGGTAAGACATGGTCCAAGAACAGGCCTTCCAAAGGCCTCTAGGTCTCTTCTATCAATTTCCTGGCTTATCCTGAGTTTGCTTCTTGGTTTACAGCCTGCACCCATATAGTGCTAGTACAGGAGAAGACATCATGTATCTGGCTATGCTCCCAGTACAAAGCACAGGAGGTGGCTGCCCAATATAGGGTTACACCACAGAAGGGTTATGGGGACGGAGACCCCCAACTGCAGCAGAAGAGCATTAGGAAACAAAGGATTTTCTAAGCAGCGGGGGGGGGGGAAGAGTGTGGCGGAAGATAGGAGCTTCTTCCAATGACTAATTTTCATAAAGATGTCAGGAATGGTATCACATAGGTAGTAGGTGGTCATCTCTCTCTTCAGGTTCTTCTCCAAGTTGATCATCGCCGACACCTCGGTAGGCAGTTTCGGAAGATCGGGGTTGGGACCGACATACAAAATCACAACCGTCCTGGAAGGAAAAAAAAAAAAAATCAGGGCCAGTAATCCAATGGAAAGTAGTGAGATATCCTGACATGTTCATAAGGACAAGTGGAAGTGGAAAGTGATGAAGAGCACAGATATGGCACAGCATTATATCATGGGATCTACTACAGACTAGATTCAGTCACCCCAAGATATATAACTTACTCTAGAGTCTTGTCTCTTGCCCCCCCCTCAACTGATGTCACCAGCTCAATCAGCCCCTACAACCTACATCACCATCTCCCCCATCACATACAAATACATATAAATTTATTGGAATATTTAGAGAAGAATGAGTTGGGCTTACAGCACGCGGTTTTGTGCTGGGCAATGTCGCAAGCAGAGGAGCAGACAGGAAATGTATACAGCAGGTGAACAGTGTACTGAAATGTTCTGAAACAGCACTGGGCAGGGAAATGGTAGACGTGCAGTAGGCAGGATGGAAAAACTGTGATAAAGCGCTGAGGAAAAGCTAAGCATTCTGGGCATCATTGTACAGAGCAACAGCTTATTCAGAAAGTAGTGAGAGGACATGGTAGGTAAACAGGACTACATACTCATAAAACAAATAGATTTCTGGTTACTTCATAACTGGGGTAGATAGGTAAGCTATTCTATGTGCTTCTGCAGCATTTTGTTTTCTACCTGATATTGAAATACCGTTTTAATATGGCAGCACCCCTCTTGCTTATGGATGGTTGTAGCTGTATTGTACCTGACACCATTTGCTTAAAGGGGTACTCCAGAGAAAAAAAATCTAAAAATGACTTTCTAGCACAGCTGATTTGAAAGTTTTTTTTTTTTGGTGGAGTACACCTTTAAAGGGTACCCTGTCATGATGTTTCCTTATTCGTTAGCTGCACATAGCTGCTGCTGCTGCTGGAAGTTTGGGTAACTATGGATCTGACCACGCTGGGTCAGTTCAGTGCACAAGCCCTGTTTTTATCCAATAGGGTTTGATCATAGAACCAACCTATATCCAAAGTTCCCTCTGAAAAACGAAGGCGACATCATGACAGGTAACCTTCAAAGGGGATCTGTCAGCTCTATTACCATACCCTAATAGTGTCTGCAGCTAAGGGCAGGAAACAGAGCTGACAGATTCCCTTTGTAAGGGGTATTCCCACTAAGAACATATATTACCTATCCACGGGGCATAAATGTGTGACGGCCATAAATGTCCCAACTTCCCCATTTTTCCTCAACATAAAAGCAGCGAGGAGGAGTATGAAGATAGTGAAGGCCTATAGGGATGACGGAGCTATGTAACATGTCATAAGCATCTGAGTTGATCAATTCTTTGCAAAACCTCCCAGCACATTTCTTACTTCCCCATACGCATGCACTTCAGAAGAGATGTAGGAGATGTACGGAGGGCTGATAAGGGAGCAGCTTCCCAATTTGTATGTCGTGGCCGAGGTTACCGGGGTCTAGTATATTTCCAGTACTCACTGCGACTAGGTTGCCCAGCTCTCTCCAGAAGGTGATGTTCGGAAACTGCTCCATGCCCTTAGCCCCCACAACGAACCTCTGGTACAGGAATCCACCGATAATGTAAACTCCAACTAGTACAGCAAATCTAATACAATGAAGACAAGGTAAGTGCGGACTCCATAAATACATAGCTACAAGACCTCATCCACAATGAATGAAGGGCTCACCACGCTTGCGTCTCATTTGCTATGAGGCAGTCAAAGGTTTCCAAGCACTGAACTCAGAAATGTTTACCAGCCCCATAGAGGGAAATGGAGAGAAGGCCGCAGTGGCCACCCACACAGGTGCAGCAAAACGCTCCATTCATTGTGGGGACTATTGCATCTCAATATTTCGTAGAGGACCCAAGCTGAGAAGTGGCCAATTGCCAAGAAATGTGGCAGCAACATCTTTCAGCCATTAGCCATCACATACAACATAGGACCAGTACTGGGAAAAGAGACCACCCTCTGCAAGTGGAAAAAATAGAAACGTTTATAATAGTGATCAAGGAACGTGACTCATGGTCACAGTCTAGAGACAGATATGGTGGTACAAGGAGCGTCAGTCTTTGGTTTGGTCAAGAAGCCTACAGTAACCAGATATAGGAAATGCAACAACAAAAATTTTCCATCGCTCATCAGAGAACTCACACTATGAGCAGGATGGAGCCCACACTGAGATGAGACTCTTCTATAGGACAAGCAACACTACTGTCCATCTCAAAGAGGTAGAAACATTCGTTCTCCTTATCTCTCTCTTCATTTACCATCGTGAAGCCATCCTGAAATAGACATAGAAATATCAGCACCATATAATGGAGTCAGTCACACAAGGATCACACAATACAGCAACCAAATGCATCTACAGCAGCCAACATTCATGTCCCATCATCCACCCATAATATGCCAGTCCCTTGTAGCAGGGTATAGCTCACATTGGTGTCCACCTTAACATGGAATAGGACCTATATCAATTTCCAAAGCATGTGCTGGTCATTAGGGCATGGTTAACAGGCTTATGTTTCCAGCAACTCACTTGTCAGCTTTGCTGTATAGATTGAGGCGTGCTGAGCAGAGTTATTTCAGTTAGAAGAGTGGGTAAGAGATTTAAAGGGGTATACCTATCTGGGACACTTATGTCATATCCACATAATATACCTTAAAAGTGCCCCCTAGATGTGGGTTCCACATTTGGACCCCCACCCGTCTTTAGATTTAGGAGCTCCATGAACCCTGACCTGTTTGTGGTCACCAGAGGTGGTTGGGTAGTTGAAAACTTTAAAGGGAGTTGTGCACATGGTGCAGGCCCATGACCTGCCGTGTTTATGTAAATCCCAGAGTTATGTAAAGCTGGGTTCACACTACATTTTTTTCTTATGTTATTGCAAAAAATGGATGCATGTGTGTGCATCCATTTTGATCTGTTTTTCCATCGACTTGAAAAAATGGATCAAAATGCATCAGTTTTTTTTAGCGGACACGGAAATGTGGTCGACCCTGTTTTTTTAACATACGTAAAAATATGGTCAACCACATTTTTGTGTACGTTGAAAAAAACTGATGCATTTTGATCCATTTTTTTTTTATAATGGAAGTTAATGGAAAAACAGATGCACACAAATGCATCCGCATGTGAACCTAGCCTAAAGCGCACAGCTCGAGGGCTATGCTGTTTGTGCAAGTCTCATTTAAGTCAATGGGAGTTACACAAACTGCATAACTCTTCCAGCTTCGGGCTATTTTTGTGTTCCCAAGCACAGAAAGACCAGAGGGGCCCAGAAGTTGGGCCAGTGTCTAGGGGGCAGTTATGGCATGTAATAAAATGACCCCTATACCATTGTATTAATAAAGTTTTCCTTTTGTCACAATGATTTATTATTGGGGGTTATAGTCACAGAGGCCTTCTCTGTAGACAGCATTTATGTTGATGGCTGTATATGAAATATATTATATTTATAAATATATATATATTTTCAAATTATTTATTGGTTAATAAAGTTATTGATGAATGGCTTTAATAACAACCCCACAATAAAACAGTGTGGCCAGTTCACACCACTTGTTTGTCTATGAGTTGTATTTATTAAGGTTAATTGTACGCATGGGCCTTGTGTTATCTTGTGCATGGGCCATAAGTGTCCCAGATGGGTATAATCTTTTAAAGGGGTTATCCAACGTTACAAAAACATTGCCACTTTCTTCCAGAGACAGCATCGCTCTTGTATCCAGTTTGGGTGTAAATTTTGTAAATCAGTTCCATTGAAGTGAATGGAGCTTAACTGCAAACCACACCTGAACTGGAGACAAGAGTGGTGCTGTCTCAGGGAGAAAGTGGCCATTTTATTGTTAGATTGGATAACCCCTTTAAAAAGTTTCTCCCACCCTCACCCTTTTGATTGGGGACAGTATGATCTCTTCCTGTCTAAATAGTTAGTTAACTAATAACTAGAGATGAGCAAACCGGGTTCGGGTTCGAGTCCATCCGAACCTGAACATTCGGCATTTGATTAACTGGGGCTGCTGAACTTGGATAAAGCCCTAAGGTTGTCTGGAAAACATGGATACAGCCAATGACTATATCCATGATTTCCACATAGCCTTAGGGCTTTATCCAAGTTCAGCAGCCACCGCTAATCAAATGCCGATTGTTCAGGTTCGGATGGACTCGAGCATGCTCCAGGTTTGCTCATCTCTACTAATAACCAATATAAACTATAATGACATACATGGATGTGATCAGTCAACAAAGAGGCGGATGTTTATACTGGGCAATGAGTGGGAGCGAATGTTTGTAACAGTAAAAACTCCTGACCTATTAACTAAGGTCATACCCCAAGTGTATTCTTGTTACAGGATATCATGACCTTCGCCTTCCTTGGCTCATACCCGCAGTGACTGTCGTACTTCTCTCCACTTCCATAAGTAAGGAGAATCCAGTCCGCTGTGGGATACAGAAACCATGTTAAATTTGTGATGCCGCTTTCTGACTCTCATAAACATACAGTGTTATCATCAAATGATGGCGCCCCTTATACTGCACCCCTCATATAAGACCTATAGCGATCCTTTTGATCAGAGCCCCATGTCCCTGCCAGTGTGTTATACAATTTGAGTTCATATATATTGTATATATTAATATGTCGCCTGTATGAGCCCTTGATCGTGTTTTATTGTGACCACGACCATGCACCCAGTGTGGATCCAGTCACATTACATAGACTCAATGATCACACTATCTCGACCTGGTTTTTGTGTCGCTTCCTGTAATTATTCTGCTTTTCATACATCATTATGTAAAATGTATTTATCATAGTTCATCTATAACTAAAAGCTTTGGCTGTCACAGCATGATGGGAGTTGTAGTTTTTCAACAGCTGGAGAGCCAAGGTTCCCTACCCCCGATCTATAATGTCCTATTTTTTAGCCATTTATGTCTTTTTTCAGATGTTTTACTCTCTGACCTCGCACTCCCACACACGGGTGTATACAATACATGTGCACACAGATATAGCTTCTGGTGTAAAGCATGCGTTACACCTGATGAAGAGATCCTCCGTCATCTTGAAACATGTTGTCTAGTAATAGTCACACAAAATACAGCTCCCTGAGCTCAGCGACAAAAAAAAATCAAATGGAGTACTCACTGAAGAGTCTCCACTGATGCATTGCCCCCTATTAATTTAAAAAGTAATAGTCATAGTAATAGTCACCTTAGGAGGGCGGGACTACCACCCTTAGTGCACCGATCCACCAATGAATGCTGGGGCAGAGCGCTGGATGAATATTCATTACAAGAGGGTGGTAGTACCGCTCCCAGTGCGCCAAACCGAGTAATTTACATATTGATTAAAATACAAACTACATGATAATGGCACTGAGGATGAAGATAAGAAAATTACCTTCATCCTCAGCTCCCCCTGCGCTATAGGGACATAGGGGGTAGTTTCCCCTTTAATGTAGCTTCATACGTACAGGATACGCAGACAAAGCATCAAATCTGCTTCGGATCCTGTACATGTGAACGCACCCTTAAAGTGTCACTGTAATTTCTGTTTTTTGTTTTTTTTTTTGCAGAAATCAAGTACAAGCGATTTAAAGAAACTTTGTAATTGGGTTTATTAGGCAAATATGCCATTATCTGCATTTAAAAAGACTTTCCCCAGGCCCCACCCCCTCCTCTCTCTCATCCACTGCTCATCATCAGGAAATCTCGACTGTTTTACAACAGCAGAGCCCTGTGTAATCTATGGAGAGGGGAGAGGGGGAGGAAGATTAGTCATCAGCAGAGAACAAAGGATTACACAGTGGGAACTGTGTGAAAGCAGATATTAAAAAGTTAAGAGAGGTCTGTGCTGATGTCAGAGGAGATAGCCCGGTGATGTAGCTGTAAATTACCTCTTTGTTGTCCTGTTTTGGTGCCTTATCTCCCTCCACCCCTCCCCTCTCCATAAAGAACAATGAAGACAGGGAGAAAGCTTCAAACTGCTTTTTCATGATAAAAGTTTCTTAAAATCGCCTGTAATATTGATTTCTGCAAAAAAATTTTAAATGACAGTGACACTTTAAAGTATATGGGTCCTTCTCCATGTTGACTCACTATATGTCACACATTTTCCCCCAATGGTCAGACAAGGTCTTCTCCCCTCTTAGTATCAGCAAAGACAGACAAAATCTACTTCCCTCTCCCCATGTCTCCTGGCAGGAAGCTATATATAAGTGGCTTACTGAAGGCCGCTGTATGTAGCTTTTAGCTGGTAACAAAGGCTCATGCAGGAGCACACAGCTATGCCATATCACCACCACTGTCAGACTACTTCTGCTAGGACAGCCAGAGCTTCCTGTTTCATGTATTTGGTAACAGGTGAGGCCACCTAATACCTAAACTACAGGGAACAAAACCTGTTTGTCGTGAGATGCGCTTATCAGCAGGGATTGGGCACTAAAGATGGCAGAAGAGAAGAATCGGGCAGGGGTGTATGACTTCTGTCACTTTTACACCAGCCCGAGCCGCAGCACACTCAGGCAGCAAGTCTTACTTCCATTGATGATGTGAGTGTCGTTGATGCGCCCAACCACGGTGGTCTTTGAGGTTTTGGTATCGTTTTGCAGCAGTCCTTCATTCGAGCTAACGCTGCTATTGAGAACGTGTCCACAAATTACAAACGTATAAGTGTAGGAGTCTTGGCCGTTATTGAACGTTGTTTCAAACCTAAAATCAGTAGGAAAAACAAGATTTTTATAAACAAGTAGGAAAAACAAGATTTTTATTTAGCAGCAAGACTACCCTGGTGTCATATCTGAGTAAGAAGAGCGAGGGCTAAGGGGTAACAGAGAAGTTGGGCTCTGATTGTTAGAACGAGCCAGGAGAAGCACCCATCTAAGGGCTTCTCTCACCAGCTCTTTGTGATCATCATCACTGGCTTTTGAGGCATGATGGGAGTTATAGTTTTGCAACACATTGACAATCTCCTTGTTTTTTTTTCTCATGTGTATAAATTACCTCTTTTGCTTTAATGGAGCCAGTCTCTTGAGGAGGGCTTGTTCAGTGGAAGATAGCTTCTCGCTATTCAGTTTACAGTCTTCGATGACTTCAGCAGCCACAACCGACATGGCAGCCAGACAGACGCACAACGCCCGGGCATACATCCTGTAACATGGAACACAGGCAGAATATGTCAGTCCCCAGAGAAAAGAATAAAACATAATAGTTATAGGATGCATGCTAGAAAGACCAAGGCAAAAACATGGCTCTGTACCCAACACACATAGAGGAAGATTGTTCACCAGGGACGGATCAGAAAGAACTGGTCCCACTGTGGGCAATAGTGCGAGGAGAAGAAATCCTGATGACAATTATGTCATAGATCACCACCATGGAAAAAATCTTTTAGACGGAACTTCTGTGTCTAGGGTGGTGCTCGCAGTAAGAAAAAATTCCAACATTATAAAAGTTCATTCTCGGCACTCACCAAAATGCTTCATAATTTTTGTTGTAGAAAAAAATTCCATCAAAAAAATATACAACGGCAACAGGACGTTTCGGTGTCAAGTTGAGGAAGGCTTGACGCCGAAACGTCCTGTTGCCGTTGTATATTTTTTTGATGGAGTTTGTCCTACAATAAAAATTATGAAGCATTATGGTGAGTGCCGAGAATGAACTTTTATAGATCACCACCACAGCAGAATGGGCTACCATTATATCAGTACTACTAGGAGATAAAGGCAACAAAACAAGGATAGAAGGATTAGGGGATGGAGGCCGGGATTGGGAAATTCTCTCTCTGCCGGCTCATTCTAGTGATTGGTTGGGGTCTAAACGCTCAAACCACCGACAATCAAAAAAAAAAAAAAGTTGGCAAGTCAAAAACTGTGACGAGTTTACTTTAAATTCAGAAAGTTAATGGTAATCCAAGACATCTTTAGTATGGCTCAGAGATTTCTATTAGACATAATAATTGAGTATAATTATCCTCTGGATTGAATGGAAAGGCAGTTTACACACAGTAACACAGAGTGGGGATCAGTGGGGGTCCCAAAGGTCAGACCCCCACCAATCAAATTCTTATCCCCTATAATGTGGACAGGCCATATCCTTTACGGAAATGTCTTAACCGTTGATCTCCGCTTCCTATCCTGAGTGCACAGGGTGGGGGTGGGGGAATTGGCCATGCTGAATTTTAGTTCCCCATCCTCTGTTCTGACAGGAGATAAACTGCTGCCAGACGTATATAGCAGCAGGTTACCCCCCTCTCAGAGAGCATGCATGTGTATAAGGGTATCTGCAAAGAATAGCTATCTGGGTCTCTTTAGGCAGGGAATTCCTTTAAGGGAAATAATTTGCAGTGGTTTTAAAGGAACCATTTGTAGGTGTGCGGACCCTGCACTAGAGCCCCCCAGATCACAGCTTCCTGCCTTCGGCAATGAGTATAAGAGGAAATACATGTAAGGAGACACTTCACACTTTCACTTTCAGGGTTTTACATGAACAAGAGCACATGACAGTGAGCCAGTGCCGGATCCGGCGTGCAAACTGCTCCGACCGGTTCTATAAATAAGCAGATATGCAAACGCTTGGCACGTGGGTACACACAGGAGGGGTAGAGAGCGGCCAGACTGAGCTGCTACAGGTGCTCAGCGTCTACCAGGAATCACATGAAGAGTGCAGATATGGCCGAGGGACCACGGCGACTCACAAAACTGCAAAGTGCTTCATGTGTACAATAAGTACCAGCAGTCTATGTCATATGTTCTCCAAACCCAGAGAGGACTACTGGTCATCTAGTAGTGTATGGGGACTGCACATGTGGGGTGGGTTCTGGATACACAACATGTTTCAGGCCTGATGCTGGGATGGTAATATTAATGTAGGTTCATACTGTACAAATCTGAGCATGTGACGCAGAACCAGCCCCATTCATTGGTGCAGCAGTATTCGAGAGGAGAAGGCAGGTGTAACGTCACAAGGATACACGCAAGCTGGAAGTGCAGGGTTTCAGTTTTGAAATACTAGTATTAGTTTGGGGAAAAAAACATGTGTGACCTATAGGTGTCAGGTCATGAAATGCGTCTCAGTAAAAATACGGGTATGAGAATCAGGTAAGTAGTGTCTATGGGTCTTGTTGTAGGGATGATATATGTGTCTGTCGATGTAGGGATTATGTATGTGATGTCTATGGGTCCTGATACAGGGATAATATATGTAATGTCTATGGGATAATAAATGTGATACAGGTATTATATATGTGGTGTCTATGGGATAATATATGTGATACAGGTATTATATATGTGGTGTCTATGGGATAATATATGTGATGTCTATGGGTCTTGTTGTAGGGATTATATATGTGATGTCTATGGGTCCTGATACAGGGATTATATATGTGATGTCTATAGGATAATATATGTGAAACAGGGATTATATATGTGATGTCTATAGGATAATATATGTGAAACAGGGATTATATATGTGATGCCTATGGGATAATATATGTGATACAGGGATTATATACGTGATGTCTATAGGATAATATATGTGATGTCTATGGGTCTTGTTGTAGGGATTATATATGTGGTGTCTATGGATCCTGATACAGTGATGAAATATGTAATGTCTTTGGGATAATAAATGTGATACAGGTATTATATATGTGATGTCTATGGGTCCTGATACAGGGATTATATATGTGATGTCTATAGGATAATATATGTGATACAGGGATTATATATGTGGTGTCTATGGGTCTTGATGCAGGGATGATATATGTGATGTCTATGGGATAATATACGTGATGCAGAGATGATATATGAGATGTCTATGGGATAATATATGTGATACAGGGATTATATATGTGATGTCTATGGGATAATATATGTGATGTCTATGGGAGGATAATACATGTGATGTCTATGGGTCCTGATACAGGGATAATATATGTAATGTCTATGGGATAATAAATGTGATACAGGTATTATATATGTGGTGTCTATGGGTCCTGATACAGGGATTATATATGTGATGTCTATAGGATAATATATGTAATACAGGGATTATATATGTGGTGTCTATGGGTCGTGATGCAGGGATGATATATGTGATGTCTATGGGATAATATACGTGATGCAGGGATAATATATGTAATGTATATGGGATAATATATGTGATACAGGGATTACATATGTGATGTCTATGGGTCCTGATGCAGGGATGATATATGTGATGTCTATGGGTCTTGGTGTAGGGATTATATATGTGGTGTCTATGGGTCCTGATACGGGGATGATATATGTGATGTCTATGGGATAATATACGTGATGCAGGGATGATATATGTGATGTCTATGGGATAATTTATGTGATGCAGGGATGACATACATGATGTCTATGGGTCTTAATGTAGGGATTATCTATGTGATGTCTATGGGTCTTGATGCAGAAATGATATACGTGATGTCTATGGGTCTTGATGCAGGGATGATATATGTGGTGTCCATAGGTTTTGATGCAGGGATGACACAAGCAATGTGTATGGGTCTTGATGTAGAAATGATATATCCTGAGCCCCCGATAATATACTGCCCAAGCTTCTATACTCTGGAACTCTCTAACCCAACACATCTGGCTTTTATCCACCATCAAGACTTTCAAAAGCAACCTGACAAAAACATCTCTTTATACTAGGCTACAAGCCACAATAACTCTGCACCGCACTGGCTGCCTCTTACCTTGTGTCTCCCTCCCTTATAGATTGTAAGCCCTCGCGGGCAGGGTCTTCACACCCTATGTACCACTCTGCCATTTACCTTATTCATGTAACATGTTCTGATTTTGTAATGTTTCTGTCATCCCCTAATGCTTGTATAGCGCTCTAGAATCAAGGACACTTTAAAAATAAATTGTTCTTTTCCCTCTGAGGGATCTATGCTTTAAAAAAACAAAAACAAACAAACAATAAAATATTGTTTGAAAATAAATAAATAAAAATAATATATGTGATGTCTATGCAGGGATGATATATGTGATGTCTATGGGTCCTGATTCAGGGATGATATATGTGATGTCTATGGATCTTGTTGTAGGGATGATATATGTAATGTCTATGGGTCCTGATGCAGGGATGATATATGTAATGTCTATGGGTCCTGATGCAGGGATGATATATGTGATGTCTATGGGTCCTGATGCAGGGATGATATATGTGATGTCTATGGGATAATATACGTGATGCAGGGATGATATATGTGATGTCTATGGGTCCTGATACAGGGATGATATATGAGGTGTCTATGGGATAATATACGTTATGCAGGGATGATATATGTGATGTCTACAGGATAATATACGTGATGCAGGGATGATATATGTGATGTCTACAGGATAATATACGTGATGCAGGGATGATATATGTGGTGTCTACAGGATAATATATGTGATGCAGGGATGATATATGTGATGTCTACAGGATAATATATGTGATGCAGGGATGATAAATGTGATGTCTATGGGATAATATATGTGATGTCTATGGGTCCTGATGTAGGGATTATAGAAGTGATGTCTACGGTCCCAATATGACCAGGTCTAATCCTTTTAAGGTGTTGCGGATTTAGGGCAAAGTACTAGATCTGGGACCTTAGACCCTGGGCAGCAGACACCCTGGGTGATGGACACCCCAAGAAGCTGGGCTACGGACGGGCACCCCAGCATACGGGCGGACGGGCACCCCGGCATACGGGCACCCCAGCATATGGGCGGACGGGCACCCCGGCATGCGGGCGGACGGGCACCCCGGCATATGGGCACCCCGGGATACGGGCGGACGGGCACCCCGGGATACGGGCAGACGGACAGACACCACGGGATACGGGCAGACGGACAGACACCCCGGGATACGGGTGGGCGGACAGACACCCCGGGATACGGGCGGACGGACACCCCGGAATACAGCAGGGTGACTCCCGCTCATGCAGCCACACATTACCTGTAGGTATCTTGCAGCTTCTAATAGACGTCTTCCCGAGCAGGGACTGTTATCCTGGGAGTATTCTCCTGCAGGGTCTCCGGGTCACACACCAGCGATGTCTGTCACCCCCCAATATCTATTGCTTCATACAGTGTCCTGGGCAGAAGCTGCAGAATAAGTTATTAGTCTATGTGTATCCCCCTCTGCTACAATATGACGGCTCCCATACTACTCTATGTAACAGCCCCTCCCGGTATATACAGCGCGGTGCTGCCTGCCCTCCCCTAGCTGCTGCCCCGGCGCCGACACACTCACTCCCTGCCTGGGATCATGTGACTCCTCATCCACTTCCTCCTGTCACTTCTCCTTCTGGTCACAAGCTCGGAAACCGGAAGTGAAATCGTTATTTGCAATTGAGGTTAGGAAGGGACAATGGTAAGCGACGCGACAGATAACCAATCAGCGAGTAGTATCTCGCGTTGGCCACGCCCAGATGCGTGAGGTCAGTCATTAGAGCAGAGTCACCGGTTGCGTCACATGACATTGAAGCGCCGGGTATGTCGGGAATTGTAGTTTCTATAGTTTTTGCGCCAAGCTTCAATGGGATTGAAAGAAAGGAGTGTAAAACGGCATAGACAGGAACCATAGAAAAGGAGAGAAATACTTTCTGAATGGAAATTAATACAATTAGTATTAATAATAAAAAAAATATATAATTTTAACCTAAAACTTCTAGGTTGATGTTTGCATTTGAATATTATTTTGCATTTCAAATCTAAATAGATTTATAATTCTGCCCTGCCTGGTTTTTATGATTTCTATATTGAAGATTTTTTTTTATTACCAAATCTCAGCATAAATATACATTTAAAGGAGCCATTCAGAATTAGAAAAAAACCACACATATATATATATATATATATATATATATATATATATATATATATATATATAAAAAGAATTTTTATTTTTATTTTGCATAAACAGCACCACCCCTGTCCTCAGGATGTGTGTGGTATTGCAGCCTAATTACACTTAAGTCATGTAGATGAGCTGTAATACCAAGGGCCGGTTGTGATGCCTGGACTATTGGGGTGTTTACTGCATGTAGTGGTTAGTTACTTACCAAATGGGGTCTAAGAGGGAAAACAGGTGACATGACACTAGGGTCATGTGTTTATTGATGTAAAGGCCATTTTACATCGCATGATAATGAGGGGGAAGCAAGCGCCGACCTGTCATCTCAGGGCTTACGTCATGATGCAGTAGTAGGTGCAGGGAAAAGAGCACTTCATAACCATTTCCTGTAATAAGTGTATACTGGGGATTTGTATAACTTTTGGGGGTCAAGACAATACTTTAATAAAAATTTTTTTGCCAGACTCCTCCGTTAAAGCTTTGGCCATCCAGGCATGATGGGCAGGGCCGTTGTCAGCACTCGGCTTACTTGCCCGAGCAGTGAGCCACCGGACGCCCACCACATCAACCAACCCCAGCCCCCCCCCCCCCCCCCGGAGGGGGTTGCGGAGGGACGCTACTCTCCACCCGTATGGCATCCTGGGCTGGGCCTCCCGCCACAGCGCTGCGTGGATGTGATCTCCCCAGCAGGTGCAGAGCAATGACGTCATTGTGCCTGCTGAAAGATCCATCCCCGCGGCGCATACAAGGGAGAAGACAGGAGGGAGAAGAGGACCTGTTCCCCGGCCGGATTAGGTAAGTATGATTTTATTAATTTTTTTGGGTGTTGAGGGAGAGCAGGGGGCATCTACTATGGAACAGGAGACATTACTATGGGGGCAGAGCAGGGGACATCTACTATTGGGCAGAGCAGGGGACATCTACTATTGGGCAGAGCAGGGGACATCTACTATTGGGCAGAGCAGGGGGCATTACTATGGGGCAGAGCAGGGGGCATTACTATGGGGCAGAGCAGGGGGCATTGCTATGGGGGCAGAGCAGGGGGCATTGCTATGGGGGCAGAGCAGGGGGCATTGCTATGGGGGCAGAGCAGGGGGCATTACTATGGGGGCAGAGCAGGGGGCATTATTATGGGGGCAGAGCAGAGGGCATTGCTATGGGGGCAGAGCAGGGGGCATTACTATGGGGACAGAGCAGGGGGCATTACTATGGGGGCAGAGCAGGGGGCATTACTATGGGGGCAGAGCAGGGGGCATTACTATGGGGGCAGAGCAGGGGGCATTACTATGGGGGCAGAGCAGGGGGCATTACTATGGGGGCAGAGCAGGGGGCATTACTATGGGGACAGAGCAGGGGGCATTACTATGGGGCAGAGCAGGGGGCATTACTATGGGGGCAGAGCAGGGGGCATTACTATGGGGCACAGCAGCAGACATTACTATGGGGGCAGAGCAGGGGGCATTACTATGGGGCAGAGCAGGGGGCATTACTATGGGGGCAGAGCAGGGGGCATTACTATGGGGCACAGCAGCAGACATTACTATGGGGGCAGAGCAGGGGGCATTGCTATGGGGGCAGAGCAGGGGGCATTACTATGGGGGCAGAGCAGGGGGCATTATTATGGGGGCAGAGCAGAGGGCATTGCTATGGGGGCAGAGCAGGGGGCATTACTATGGGGACAGAGCAGGGGGCATTACTATGGGGGCAGAGCAGGGGGCATTACTATGGGGGCAGAGCAGGGGGCATTACTATGGGGGCAGAGCAGGGGGCATTACTATGGGGGCAGAGCAGGGGGCATTACTATGGGGACAGAGCAGGGGGCATTGCTATGGGGGCAGAGCAGGGGGCATTGCTATGGGGGCAGAGCAGGGGGCATTGCTATGGGGCAGAGCAGGGGGCATTGCTATGGGGGCAGAGCAGGGGGCATTGCTATGGGGCAGAGCAGGGGGCATTACTATGGGGGCAGAGCAGGGGGCATTACTATGGGGCACAGCAGCAGACATTACTATGGGGGCAGAGCAGGGGGCATTACTATGGGGGCACAGCAGGAGACATTACTATGGGGGCACATCAGGGGACATTACTTTGGGGACAGAGGGCATTTTTACTATATGGAGGGCACAGCATGGGGACATTATTACCATATTGGGGGCACAGAACAGGATCCTACCTACGGGACCCACATACCTTCTTACTTTACTGCACGTGACACCAAACAGCAGAGTTACTACTGTATAGGAGCCTATGGGTGGGAAAAAGGGAAGGAAGTTGCTGGAAATGTGCAGAGCCTAACATGTTTGTCTGACAGGTTCTGAAGAGATGAATTTTAGCTTGAAGAAATCATCATGGAGGTCTGGGCCAGATGGAGAGGAAACGGAGAGTGATCGCCTCAGATCAAAGAAGACGTCACCTGTGAGTTACTGCATTACGTTTCTATTTGGTATTTTGTCAAACTTTATTTGGTAGGTGTGCCCCAGGTGGAAAAGGTGATCAACAGTGTATTATATACTTATTATCCTCTTGTATGAGTGTGTATATATATCCATTCTGTGTAGGTATACAGCAGTGTATTATATACTTATTATCCTCCTGTATGAGTGTATATATATCTCCATTCTCTGTAGGTATACAGCAGTGTATTATATACTTATTATCCTCTTGTATGAGTGTGTATATATATCCATTCTGTGTAGGTATACAGCAGTGTATTATATACTTATTACCCTCCTGTATGAATGTATCTATCTCTCGATTCTGTGTAGGGGATCAGCAGTGTATTATATACTTATTACCCTCCTGTATGAATGTGTATTTATATCGATTCTGTGTAGGGGATCAGCAGTGTATTATATACTTATTATCCCCCTCCTGTATGAATGTATCTATCTCTCCATTCTGTGTAGGGGATCAGCAGTGTATTATATACTTATTATCCCCCTCCTGGATGAGTGTGGGTATATATATGTGCCCTCATATACACATACAGGAAAAAGGATAATAAGTATATAATACACTGCTGATCCCCTATGCAGAATTGAGAGCCAAAGACCGTTTAACAATGATGCCACATAATTTGTTATACAAAGGGGCCCGCTGAGGCTCTCTCGACCAACCTGGAGCTGGCCCTGATGATGGGCATTGTAGTTTTTGCAACATCTGGGAAGCCACAGTTTGACCCCCCCCCCCCCCCCCCCCCCCGGCCTACAACCTACATACATGTATTTCTGGTTCCTCAACGGGGCGTAGCTGCGTGGCTGGACCTAGAACGGCCATGTTAATGGGGCAGCGTTTCAGTAAGTGAAATTAATAAAATAAATAAATGATGAAGATGTAGCTGCAGCTGCCAAAAAGCCTCTCCCCTTGGTTGAATCCACTTGGGTCTGAACTGCTGCAGAATTTACCTGCAAATGGACGCATCATTCTTCCCTATAGGGGCGAGACGCACCATGAATCTCAAAAATCTGTTGTGCATTTGTGACAGATCTACATAAAAAATTTCTTATGCACATGGGATCACCCTAATGGGGTGTATTTAGTACGCGTTGTAAATACTAGGGAATCTGTCAGCTGTAACTCATGTTCCAAACTGCTGACACTGTTAGGCCATGTTCCCACTACATAGTGTAAGTTCCATAGTAATCACGGCCGTTGTAACGGCTGTGATTACTACGGAACTTACGTAGTGCTGCCTTGTAAGGAATCCTGGCCAGAGTGCATACACATGTCAGTGTTTTTGCAGCTGCTATTCACTAAAAGGCGACCGCAGAAAACCCTGTCAGTTCACACAATGGAGCGTGCGGCTCCAGACGCACGCTCCATTGTGAGCAGCAGGGAAGTCGGATGCGGGTGCGTACGGATGCACCCGCATCCGAATTCAGCTGCGGTAAAGATCATCTACCGGCCGGGATGTGAATGGGGTATGTTTTGGGCACCATCAGGGTTTGTTACACCCATGATGTAGATTGGAACATTGTAAGTTCACAATTTCTTCTCACACCTTCTATTCACTTTTCGGACATCGTTTCAGTCTGTAGATTTTTAGCAGCATGTTGGGGTTGCTCTGTGTGATACCCCAATCCATACAGTAAGTGTTTGTTCACAGTACATGACTCGCTTGCATGTTTATTGCATCACATGTGTGTACTGTAGGCTGCATTGGCTTTACTGTGATGGTGTATGGTTTATTTAAAGGGATATTACTGTCACTGTAAGTAGGGCTTATACACTGTATGAAGAATATTATTTTCCTCACAATTTTTATCTCATGTGAATGGAAACGTTCATTGTTTACCTTCTGCGGATACACTTCTGTCCTTGTCATATGATACGTCTCCATGGCTTGTTCAAGCATAGTGTATGTAGCAGAGTTATGAGTCCATCACATGACCAGAAAAAGTAAACAATAAAAAGAACAGAACACAATAAATTATAAGGAAATGTTCAGACTATGTAAAACAGTGGCCGTTGTTTGCAGTGTCAAACAACAGCCGCTGTTTAACATGTTCCTCCCGCCGATACTGCATTATCAGCCATCGGAACATTATTAAAAGCCGTATGGGTGTGCCTGGAAATCACTGAGGGTACAAACCCACACACCGTATATGCGTATTTACTACTGCGATATGCAGCAAATACGCAGCAAATACGCAGCAGATTAGATCTAAATAACTGAACACAGCATCAAATCTTCACCATCACATCTGCTGCGTTTTTGCTGCGTATACGGTGTGTGGGTTTATACCCTATAAGAGACTGTGTCAGCAGGATTATACTGTCCTATCGCAGAGTAGCATAAACTAGTGACAGAGAAGCTGAACAGAATGATGTATCACTTACATTGTCCTGTACAGCTGATCCGAAGATATCTTACTGAATAACATGGACAATAAGTAGTCCTCTCCATTATGTGCATGAGCTCAGTAGTCCTCAACATTCATGAGAAGAAGAAAACTCCACCCACCAGCTGCAGATTGGCAGGTATATATCCATGCTATGTATAGGCAGTCAATTGTCAATCAGCAGCTGGAGGGTGGGGGCAGGGGTGCATGAAGAATCCTATTCTGCATATTAGGAGAATGGCTGAACAGAATGATGTAAGTAATACACCGATCTGTGCAGCATTTCTGTCACTAGTTTATGCTGCCCTCATTTAAGGTGGAATATACCTAGTGACAGATTCCCTTTAACCATTGATTTCCATGCACAGTATGGCTGGCATGACAGCCACACAGTGTGTGAACTGGTAATTATTTGCGGCTGCTGTTTGGAATTAACGGCCATAAGTAACTGACATGCAAATTACTTCCACAGCCATATTAAACAACGGTCGTTGTTCAATGCTCTGTGTGAACAATGCAATTGATTTTAATATTTTAATGCAACAATTTTTTTATGACAAGAACGGCCGTTATTTTAATTGCCAACAATGGCTGTTCTTGTTATAAAAAAATACATTGTGTGAACATAGCCTAAGGCTAATATTTTGATCAGTTGTTTATTTTTTTAGCTATAACCCAGAGTGGGTCCATAATGCAGAAAATGGTTCAAAATGTTTAATATTGGATGCAAAAAAATATATATATATAAGTCACTGTATGTACAATATGCCACATAATCCTGTTATGTATAGTGTAGGGGTACAGAGTCCTGTGCATTCCTTGTTTTCTTCTTTACACCAAATCTCTAAGGGAGTCTTCTAGGTGTACAGTTTCCACCTGCAGAGAGAGTTATCATGTAAGTTGTTTAGATTCAGATGACCTTAAAGCGAATGTACCATCAGGTACATTCACTTTAAGTGTTGCACATGAATAGTACGGCGCCGGCGTGGGGAAGCCGGTGCCGCGATCCTTTTTTTGAACTGCGGCCCGGTTCCTGTGCATGGCGCCGGTCTATTACCAAGCAACGGACTGAAGCGCTGGAGGTGGTCCAGCCTGCCCCCAGTGGGAGGACACCCGCCCCTCCATGACGCGGCTTCATTGATTCTAATGAAGCCACATTACAGAGGGGAGGGGTTTTTCTCCCACTGGGCGCAGGCTGGCCCGCCTCCAGTGCTTCAGTCCGTTGCTTGGTAATAGACCGGCGCCATGCACAGGAATCAGGTCATGGTTCAAATAAAGGACAGCAGCACCGGCTTCCCGGCGCCGTTCTATTCATATGCAACAATTAAAGTGAATGTACCTGATAGTACATTCGCTTTAAAGGGCGTTTTACTTAGGGAGATCTTTGGCCACTCTGGGGATTACTGTCCTGTATAAAGGACCCAGTGATAAGCCGACAAATCAGCGACTTTTATTGATCCGTGTAAAAGTCTCATAGATGCTACAAGCTGAGGCTACAGTCACACGTTCCGTAAGTTTGGAAAAATTGGACACATTTAGGGCCTACTGATTTATATTGGGCTCTATACACTGTTCGGAGTTTTTTAAATCCGTAATCCGTAATGTTTTATGGATCCTCAAAAATAACTGACAAGCCCTAGTATGGGCCGTAATAGTGGCATCGATTCTCCTACAGAAGTCTATGGGCGCGTCTGTAGTTTGCGGGTGTTACGGAAGTAATGTCTGTTACCTTCTCATTTTTTGCAGAACTGCAAGAAAATACGGATTACAGATGCACTACGGATTATTTTTTTGCAGATCGCAGACGACATAATATACAGTCCTCAAAAACTACTGAACGTGTGAATGTAGCCTTACTCCTGACTGTTCAATGACATTAAACAGATACTGATTTGTTCTCTACTCACCTTATAATTTGGATGCATCATATATGATATAGCTTTCTTCTCCTGTACAAAAAAGATACACAGTAACACGTAACGTTTAAGAATATCATCACCACTTTAGGCCATGCTCCCACTCTGTAAGACACCGTCCGGTGTCAGAAAAGATCATCACTGCAGTACCGGCCGGATGATCTTTACTGACGCTGAATTCCCTGCTGCATACAATGGAGCGTGCGGCTCGAGCAGCACGCTCCATTGTGTGAACATTTCAGTTTCTTCCAGCATTGCTAGGGATCCCAGCCAGAGTGTATACCATGTGTATACACTCCGTCCGGGATTCCTTAGAAGGTACCACTACGTAAGTTCCGTAGTAATCACGGTCTTTGTTACAACGGCCGTGATTATTACGAAACTTACGCAGTGGGAACATGGCCTTAGCATGTATACAAAGAGATTAGACGCTGGGACTGTGTTGTCTAATGGCCACATGAGGAAGTCTGTGATCCGACCCTTGTACTGCTTTATCCCTGGCAAATTTCTATACTAAATGCCCTGGGCAATAAGAAAGGTTACTTCCCCATACTGTTTGCTCTTTCAGACAGGTTTCTCATAATTTCAGACTACATAATACTGCTATATAATGTCCAGCTAACATTAGCGTCATAATACCACATAATACCGCTATATAAGCTGCAGTACGTAAATAATACTCCATAAAAGGGGTATTTCTGTGTACGCTAAAAAACATACCCATTTTTTGGTCCATTTTTTTAAATAATGGAAGTCAGTAGAAAAACAGATGCACACAAATATATCCGTTTTCCCCATTAAACGGTTCTGTGAAACACAACAAAAACTCAGTGTGCGCCCAGCCTAAGCCGGTCAGTGCAATGACTGTACTGATCTCACCTGTCTCATAATAGTCATACACCTTTATGGAGCGAGGCTTCAGATCTTTCACGATAAATTGTTGCTCGGCTGAAAACGTGAACGTCTACATTGTTTTATGCAGCTGACAAAAAACACAAAAGTAAAAAAAAAAAGTTAAATAACAGAAAAAAATAAGAGGAGTGATCCAAAGGTTGTATCTCACCTCCTGGATATAAAGAATGACTTGTTTCTCTGTGATTTCCGTTCTTTTCACCAACTTGTTTGTCTTCAGCTGATGATAAATGGATAAAACATTAAACTCAATGGCCTTACTATATTATAGTGTTCTAATGACATCACATATAAGTGCCCCCATATAGCTGCATGTTAGAAAAATAATAATAGGATACATTAATCAGTACTGACAACATCACATTCTGCATGACAATGTGTATTTTCTAGGAGTCTTTCCCCTGATGACCTCACTATTATAGTTATAGAAACCCGTTGGGTGGTATAATGATATTTTTGGTGTCAGCAGAATATATACACATCTTGCTACCCCAGATGGTCTATGGTACTTAGAGGTGGGCACATTACCAGTGGCCTAAAAGGGAGTTACTAGGAAATCTTTGGCACAAACAGGTTTCATGCAAAAGGTATTTCAGATGGGTATACACATATGTACTTTGATCGCAAGTTTTGATCATGGTGTGAAGCCTGCCTTATTGTGGTGCTATGCACATAGAACAACACAATAAACACCACAAAACAGATGAAAAATGATTTTACAGTTGCTTGCCCCGCCCTGTTGGCACTTTATGTCCCTTTATATAAAATACGTTAACATGCCTCTAGATTGTAACCAGCAGGGTATTATAAAAAATATTATGTAAAAAATAACTTTATTTTCAGTTCCCATATCTTCTAGTTGTATGTTTCAGGTTGTTTCTGGATTATTATTATTATTATTATTATTATTATTATTGTAAGTATACTAGTAATGATACTTATTATGTTCTAGGAGAGGCTCGTTCCTTTGTAGCCATAACATCAAGGTCACTTTTTACCATGACTCATTGTGAAATGAACCCAAAATGTAAATCCTATTTGTTACAATAATGTGTATAAAGCACGGCTGATACTCACCTTCAAACAGCAATTTGCTTTATTTAAAGGGGTTATCCAGCAAAAATCTTTTTCTTTCAAATAAGAAAGTTATAGAGATTTTTAATTTACTTGTATTTAAAAATCTGATGTCTTCCAGTACTTATCAGCTGCTGTATGTCCTGCAGAAAGCTAAAATTATTATGTTAATTTGTTTTCCCTAAGACCCATTGGCATCACAACATATGGGGTAAATTCGCCCCTGCGAGCCCCTGGGACGAAGGAATATTTAATGAAAAAATAACAATTTAATTTTAATCCCCTCCTCCATGAGGTATAAATAGGCTCCACCTCCCCCTAGACCTCAGTCTAATTATAAAGAAACATAAAACACAGGGAGGGAGTCTTGTGATGCCAATGGGTCTTAGGGAAAACAAATTAACATAATAATTTTAGCTTCCCTTACGTCCCATTGGCATCACAACATATGGGGAATTAGCAAGCATTATCCCCAATGGGCGGGTTATTTATTACGTCCGCATTAAGAACAGATCTTGCAAAGGTTGTTCTTGACAAGAAAGAAGTATCCAGCCTGAAATATCTCACAAAGGTAGTCAAAGACGACCAGGTAGCTGCCTGGCATATGTCCTCAAGTGGCACAGCGGCACGCTCTGCCCAAGTGGAGGCCACAGCTCTAGTAGAGTGAGCCCTGGTAAATTCTGGTGGATCCAGATCAGCAGAAGAGTAACATAAGGCAATGGAGTCACAGATCCATCTGGATATTGAAGGTTTTGAAGCCTTCCTCCCCTTGTTCTTTCCTGCAAAAGGGATAAAGAAATTCTCGTCTTTACGAAAATCACCTACTCTATGTAGATAGATCTTGATAGCTCTGGATACGTCCAATAAAGAAAGATCCAAGTCTTCTTTAGATGATCCAGTAGGAGAAAATACAGGCAATACTATTGGCTGGTTGATGTTGGCAAATGAAGCCACCATAGGCAGGAATCCTGGAAGGAACCTAAGGATAACTTTGTCTTGGGAAAAAGTCACGTATGGAGGTGCGGAGCCAAGGGCTTGAAGTTCTACAACTCTCTTAGCAGAGGTAATGCTAGTAAAAGAGAAACTTTCAATGTTAACTTGAAGTCTACTTCCTCCCAAGGCTTAAAGGAAGGAAGACACAGGCGTCTCAACACAAAGGATAAGTCCCATGGGTCTACCTGCTTTACCAGGTAAGGCCTAGTCTAGCCTTAACAAAATTCTTTACCTCCAAGATCTGAAAGAAACGTGAGTTTAGGTGTGCAGAGAGGGCTGCTATCTGCACCTTGATGGAACTAGGTTTTAATCCTTTATAGAAGCCTTCCTGTAAAAACTCCAATGACTGTGGAGTAGAAGGTTTAAGTCCATCAATACTCCTGCTTACACACCAATCTTGAAAATCTTCCAAATCCGTGCATAAGATTTATTTGTAGTGCAACTACGAGCGTGAGAAAGGGTATACTATACCTTCTCAGAAAAACTAGAGTCCAATACGGTCCTCTCAGTCTCCGAGCTGTCAAGCTGAGGCTGGAAAGATTCCTGCACAGATGTTGACCCTGGAATATTAGATCCGGATGCAGAGGTAATCTCCAAAATTCCCCTCTGCTCATATTCATGGGCAGGGTGAACCATGCCCTCTTCGGCCAGAAGGAAGTTATTATTATCACTGACAACTGATCTTCATCAAACTCTGGGAATCATGGCTATGGGAGGAAAGATATACGCCAGCTGGTAGGTCCATGGTATTGTCATTGAGTCCACTACCGTGGGATTGTCTGCCCTGTAAAGGGAACAGAAATTCCTCAGTTTGGCATTGCTTGCTGATGCCATGAGGTCTCTCTGAGGAAGCCCCCACCTCTGGGTTAACTGAATGAACACTCTCCTTGAGAGAGACCATTCCCCCGGTAATGTCAGGCCTCGACTCAGTCAATCCGCCAATATATTGTCGACACCCCTGATATGAATCGCAGAGAGTCTGGTTATTCTGGTTTCTGCCCAACAGAAAAATCTTCTCTACTTCCCTGAGGAGAGAAGGGGATCTGGTACCTCCCTGTTTAGGTACGCCACACAGGTCATGTCGTTCATCCGGATTCTGACTGCTCTCTGTAAAATAGGAGGAGAAAAATGAAGAAGAGCTAGGTAAATCGCTCTAAGCTCCCTCACGTTGGAGGGCAGAGCGGATTCCTGTTGTTTCCAAGATCCTGCAGTCGTGATGACTGTCAGATGAGCTCCCCAACCTGTTCCTGAAGCATCCGTCGTGATGGTTATCCAGTGTGGTTCTGAAAATAAAACTCCATGTTTGACTTGTCTCCACCACATTAGAGAATGTCTTGTTTGAGTCGATAGAATATGCATCGCATCCAAGTCCTTCAGTCCTCGGTTCCATACTGTTAGTGCTTCTCTCTGAAGAAATCTCATGTGCCATAACGCCCATGGCACCGCGTCCGCAGCTGAGGCAAGGAGCCCTAAAAAGCGCATTTATGTTCTTATGGATACCTGACGAGGAGGAATTAGGAATTAAGTCTGATTTCTCTATGTTGATAAGCCAACCTAATTGTTGAAGTATGTCCTGGACATAGTTCAACTGAACTCTCAGAAGATCCTGAGTCTGAGTCATAATCAACCAATCATCCAGGTAAGGGATAACTTTATCCCCTGTAAACGGAAGTGAACCATCATGGTGACACTACCTATGTGAAAACAAAGGGTGCGGAGGTATTCCGGATGGAAGGACTTTGAATTGTAAGTGTCTTACCTTCCCCTGGATTTGGATGGCGAAGGCTCTCCTGTGAGCCTTCAGAATCGGTACATGAAGATATGCATCCGGTAGATCTATGGTGACCATAAAATCTCCCTCCTGGAGGATAGATTTTACCGATCTTATGTTCTCCATGTGGAACGTCTTCTTTACGATGCACCTGTTGAGATATCGCAAATCTATAATAAGCCTTCACTTTCCGGATGGCTTCAGCACTAGTAACACTGGGGAGTAAACTCCCTGACCGATCTCAGATAGAGGAACATCCTCTAGAGCCTCAACGGAAAGGAGGTAAAGAATTTCTGTCTCTAGGACTAAGTGTCTTTCTGGCTTAAGATTTCTTGACAGAAGAAATCTTGGAGGAGGAAGAGATGATAAATGAAGGACATAACCATTTTGAATAATATTTAACACCCAGTGATCTTTTCTTAATTCTTCCCAGGCAGGGAGAAACAAACTCAGACGTGTTCCCACTGGACAGCTTCTGCGTCAGAAGTCTGGTTTCTAGTTGGTGTCCTTATTCTGCTGCTTCCTGGAACCTCTTCTGGAATAGTTTCTTCCTCAACCTCTGTACTGGTATCTCCCTTTGCCTCGCTGAGGAGATTTTGCTCTGCGAAAGGAATCACCGCTCTTATAGGACAATGGTAGGGACTTCCCCTCCTTGTCAGACAATTCCTCCATTAATTTATCCAGCTCAGAGCCAAACGGCCTACCTGGCTGGAACTCCATATTACAGAGCTGAATTTTGGAGTTAGCATCTCCAACCCAGGGTTTTAACCATAGCGCCCTTCGGCAGCGGTTGAGAGCGTACTAGTTTTTTACGCTAACCTGGTTCCCTGAGATGCATCATCGCAGAGGAAGTCAATGGCCATAATGACCTTTTTTAAGGAGCGAAGGACCTTGTCCCTGCTAGCTCTACCTTCCAATTTTCCTGGACCTTGGCCAGCCATCTTCTTAGGCTTCTAGAAACCTCAAAAGAAGAAATGGAGACTGCCCCTTGGGCTGCCGCTGCCGTATATGATCTCTTGAGGGCTACCTCCACCCTTCTATCCATCGGATTCTTAAGGTTGGATCCGTCCTCCGCAGGCAGCACAGTACATTTCGACAGTTTGGCTATGGCCGGGTCCACCTTTGGAGGCTCAATCCAGTCCTTACATTGTTCTTCCTTGAGAACATATAAGGTCTTAAACCTCTTGCTCAAACCCGGAGCCTTTTCCGGTTCCTTCCATTCCGCCTGTAACATAGACACTGAAGTCTTACCCACAGAAAAAGCCCTAGGCTTTTTTGAGGAGGACCAATCCTATCCTCTTCTATTTCCTCAGGGTGTATTTCAGCTTGCACAGCTTAGCAGAGCTTGTGAATTCTATCAGCTGTGAAATACCCCCTGAATAATTCTTTCTCATCTTCAGAAGTAGAAGAGGTTTAGAAGAAGATGATGAGTTAACTTCATCAATCACAGTAAAACTGAAAATGACCATAATCCTACAGCCATAAAGTAATATACTCAAAGGCTGGGAGTAGAGATAGAAATACTCCGTTTGGTCTTTAACTTAGGACACGGGCGGCGATTCTCATTAGCCGCTAAAGTCTTTTGCACATAGTCCTTGACCCATACAACTACATCCTGAACATCAGGCTCCTCATAGGTTTAGGTCTGCATGAAGGACAGCGTACTTAGGCATTATAAATATTTTTAGGCATTCATAAATATTTTTTTTTTTTTTTATTCAAACACTTTATTGAAAGACAGTCATGGGTACAAGCCATTGCCCAAGATGCTAAGGCATACAGATGATATGCATTAAAACCACAGCATTTGACAACATATCAAGATCGTATAACAGTACAGTTCCACCACATAGCCCAAAGGGAGTCTCAGCCTAAGGTTCAATATGCATGTCAACAGGGCTAAGTAGGGCAGAAGCGGTATCTGATAGCTCACTATTGTAGCGGTTTAGCAGCTAGAGACCCAGACAAAAAGAAAGCACAAACTTAGCAACAAACTGGTAAAGACTAGGGAAGAGTGAAGAAGAAGAGGGAGGGGAGAAAGAATTGGAGACCAGCACAGTCCCGAGGAAGGGGGAGGGGGGAAGAGGGAGGGGGGAATACCGGGTCCACAGGAGGATCAGTCAGAGAAAGCCAAGGTACATTCAGAGCCACAATGATCCTACTGATCAGGCCCAGGCGACCCATAAGAGCGATACAGGGGATTGTCCATGAATGTCAACCAGAGTGACCACATAGCCGTTGTCGCCGGGGGTGCATCCATGTGCTCCGCTCTCATCTCCTCCATACGGTGTAGGTGCTGGATTTCAGCGAACCATTCCGTTACAGTGGGCGAGCGCTCCGACTTCCATCTCCTAGGGATCACTGTTCTGGCCGCTAGGAGCAAGAAGCGAATAACGCTCTTCTTACATTGTGAGAGAGTGCCTGGAATCATGGAGAGCAGGTAGGTGGAGGGCTGATCCGCAAGACGTACTCCAGTTATCTCGTGAATCAGTTCCGCAACCGCCGTCCAGAAGCCCCGTAATTTAGTACACTCCCACCAAATGTGTCTCATGGTGCCCTGATTTTGTCCACATCGCCAGCATAGATCTGATACCGCTGGATAATATGAGTGGAGCAGAGTTGGCACCCTATACCATCTTGACAGCACTTTAAAGTTAGTTTCCTGGGCTTTGCTCGCTACTGACGATTTATGACACAGATAAAAGGCTTTCTCCCAGTCAATTCTCGAAAAGGGCTGCCCTAGCTCCAGCTCCCAGCCCACCTGATATGGAAGCTTGGCATCAGGGAGAGGCTGCGTCAGAATAGCATAAACAAGCGACACCACATGAGTAGGCGCTTCCGCTAGTACGCAGAGCTCTTCAAAGGGCAGGAGTTGTCTATGAAGTAGCAGCGAGCGCACTGATGTATTATAGAAGTGCTGCAGCTGCAGATACTGCCAGTCATATCGCTGTAAGCGATTCTGCTCAGGAATCAGCGCCGCAAGGGGCAACAAGGCTGAGGCATTAGTGACCTGACGAAATAGAAATCTACTACCCATTGAATGCAGTAAAAAGTCTGCGTCAAGTGTGCCGGGGGGGAAGTCAGGATTATCGAGAACTGGCGTGAGAGGGCCATCTGGAGTAAAAAGCAACGTCCGTGCCAGTTTCCTTTGGAAGACGGACAGGGATGTACGGGCAATCAGGGGAATGCGGGCGAGCACTGTCGAAGACAATGCCGCCGGTCTTACCCATGTTATTGTAGGAAGGGCGTATCTCGAAAGGGATTGTTCCAGTTGAACCCATAGGACGGCGTCGGGGCGGTGGAAAGCATCCAGCGTACGAGTCGCTACAGCTGCCAGATAATATTTGTATGGATCAGGGAGTGCCAGACCACCATGTTCCTTAGCCAAAGTAAGGGTACTTCTAGCAATTCTCGGACGAGCCCTCATCCAAACGAATCTCGAAAACATTGCCGAGATGTCGCGGAAAAAAGCCCCAGGAAGAGCAATAGGAATGGTCTGAAACAGGTATAGCAAGCGTGGAAGCAGATTCATCTTTAATATATTTATTCGCCCCAGCCATGAGAAGTCTTTGCGGTCCCACTTGGCAAGGTCCCCCTTAAAAATAGCTAAAAGTGGGGTATAATTTAAATCACGGATTCGGGATAAGTCAGCAGGGACATGAACTCCTAAATATTTGAAAGACGTGTCAGTCCATTTAAACGGGAAGCGACGGCGCAGCGCAGGGATCTCAGTTCGCGGGAGGGTTACATTCAAGGCCACACTCTTGGCGAGGTTGATCTTATGATTACTCACAATACCAAACTCATGTAAGGCAGACATAAGAGCCGGCAGGGAGATGTCGGGCTGCGTGATGTATACTAGAAGGTCATCCGCAAATGCAGAGCACTTGAGATGCATGTCTCCCACCCGTATGCCTATAATATTGGCATCCTGACGGATGGCCCGCAGAAGGTGTTCCATGGCTAGGACGTACAACATCGGGGACAGAGGGCACCCCTGTCTAGTTCCATTACGTATAAAGAACGGTGCAGATAGCGACCCATTAATGCGAAGCTGCGCCGTCGGGTTCTTATACAAGGCCAGGATTCTATGAACCGCTAGTGGTCCAAGTCCCATATTAAGCAGTACGCCCTCCAGGAACGGCCAACCCACCCGATCAAAAGCCTTCTCTGCGTCTAACGAAAGCATCATACAGGGGAGCTTGGTAAGGCGCGCATGACGGATTAAGGAGAAGGTCTTAAGCGTATTTTCACGGGCCTCCCGGAGAGGGATAAAGCCCACCTGATCCGGGTGGATTGTACGTCCCAGGAGGGGCGCCACTCTATTAGCTAACAATTTCGCATACAGTTTCGCGTCCGTGTTTATCAGGGAGATGGGGCGATAACTAGGGCATAAATTGGGATCCTTCCCCTCTTTCGGGATGACTACTATATGTGCTCGCAGGAAGGATGGAGGCAGGGGAGATTCAGCAGAAATGTTATTAAGAGCCGCGAGCAGGCTCGGGCCCAGTTCCTCCTGTAAGGTCTTAAAAAATTTGGCGGTATAGCCATCAGGGCCTGGGCTTTTGCCTGACGGGAGTGTCTTTATAGTGCCAGTTAACTCCTCTATCGTAAAGGGGTCTTCTAGGGCGGCTAAGGAGTCGGGGTCCAGGCCAGGGAGTTTGGTACGGAGAATATATTCCTCTATTTTGACCGGGGAGGCCTCAGGATGTGGATCTAGGTTATACAATGACTCATAGTAGGCCCTGAACGAGGCCAAGATATCTGACGTGAGACGGCGCAATACCCCGTCCCTATCTTTAATGGATTGGACATACATAGCTGCCCGCTTATCCCTCAGGGCCCTAGCCAGCATCCTACCCGCCTTATTACCCTCTGTATAGAACCTACTCTTACAGATCTGCCTAAATCTTTGCTGCTTCTTATTCAACAAAGAGTTAAGTTCATGTCGAACTCTCAGCAAGTCTCTATGTTGCTCCTCCAAGAGTGAGGCCTTATGTGCAACCTCCAAGGTATGCAGCTCAGCAAGCAGGCGCGTCAGTTTAGCAGTCGCCTCCCTCTTAAGCCGTGCGCCATGTCTAATAAGGACCCCCCGCATTACACACTTCAGGGCATCCCACTTCATCTGGGGGGAGGTGGGATCATCAGTGTGGTCGGTCTGGAAATTTAGTATCGCAGCGCGAAGGTCAGCCATGCACCCAGGGTCTCGCAGTAGAGACTCGTTTAGCCTCCAGTTATAAGTCTTCCGGGTCAGGTCCGGTATAGCTAAACTGCTCATAACCGGAGCGTGATCCGAGTATATAGCACTACCAATGGAGGCAGAAGAGACTCTAGGCAGGAGGTGGTGATGCACAAAGATGTAGTCAATCCTGCTATATCTACCATGCGGATTGGAGTAGAAGGAATAATCTCTATCAGAGGGATGCTGCAGCCGCCACACATCGCAAAGTTGCATGTTATGGAGGGCCCTACGGATTTTGTTTAGTTTTGCTCGGGAGAGGGAGGAGTGACCTGAGGATGTATCTACGGTCGGTTCCATTGCTACATTAAAGTCACCACAGAGGAGAATGTTACCCTGAGCAAAAACGGATAGGTCATCCAGCACCTTAACCAGGAAGCTGTGCTGGTTCTGGTTGGGCACATAGATATTGGCTATAGTGTAGGGCTGGTTGGCTATGAGACAATTTATGAAAATAAACCGGGCATCGGGGTCGGATTTTGTGCCCAAAATTTGACACGACAGTGATTTGTGGAAAAAGACCGCTACCCCTTTGGATTTACTATTAGTGTTGCTGCTGTGGTGCCAAGTAGGGAAGTAGCGAGAGGAAATAGTAGGCATACTGGCCTGGCTAAAATGCGTTTCTTGGAGGCATAGGATCTGGGCTCGTTGCTTGTGCATGGTGTAGAGGATCTTGGCTCTCTTCTCTGGAACATTGAGGCCCCGAACGTTCAGGGACACAATGTTCATCACCGCCATGGCCAAGGGTAAAGACGACCTCCAGTGAACCCGGGGGAGAGGGAGGGACTGTGCTGGTAGGGTGAGAAAAGAATGTTAGAATAGAAAAACAACATCAAACAAACAAAGCAGCATCTGAAGAGAGGATGCAAAGTAACTAACAAGGGCAGTAACATGGCTGCCAGTAACAGGCGGGTAAAACCCGCTGCAATACCTATTGGGGGTAGGTACATGGTGGTCGGTTGAACAAAGTCGCCTAACAGGGCAAAGACTACATCGGGCTGACATTCTGACTATCACATGAACATAGGTTGGTAGATATGGGGGTAATCAAACCTGGTATTAGTAAAGGGAAGGGAGCTGGTGAGAATATTAATATCACAGACAATACAGTAGCTCAATGGAGGCATAGAAACATGTTTCCTGGTTCGCAGACAGACATCCGGAGCTCCACCTCAGGCCTCAGAGTCCGATCTTGACATACTGCGCCGCCGTCTGCGCGTCCGCTGCGCACGAGGGGAGAGGTGCAACTGTCTTCCTCCGGAGATAGAGGGACCCGGTAACCCAGTGACAGTGTTAGGGTCTTGCAGCAGTCTTTCCCACTCAGGGAGGGCCACATCAGGGAGATCAAGAGCGGTGAGAAAAGTTCCTAAGTCCTCCGGTGTGCGTAGCGTAGCAGTGGTCTCACCCAGGCGTGCCATCAGGGCGAACGGGAAGCCCCATCTGTAGGGGATGTTGCGGGACTGTAGGTGGGAGAGGAGCGGTCTCAGAGCCCCGCGCAGCCTCAGAGTACGTCGTGAGAGGTCAGGGTAAAAATGTAGCTTAGCACCATCAAAGTCTACTTCAGGCAGTTGGCGTACCTTTTGCATTATTTCCTCTTTGACAGCATAGAAATGTATTCTACAGATTACGTCACGAGGTTTGCTGGGGTCAGAGCTTTGAGGTCGCAGTGCTCTGTGCGCACGATCAATTTCTATCAAGGCAGTGGGGGGCTTCCCAAGCAGCATGTTAAAAATACCGGTTAGCGTGGAAAGAAGATCAGGAGGGCGAGTAGCCTCAGGCAGGCCTTTGATCCGTATATTGTTCCTCCTATTCCGGTTTTCTAAATCATCCATCTGTGAATAGAGATATTGTTGCTGGGAAGCCTGAGAGGATACTTTCGCCTGCAAATCGGTGAGGGAGTGCTGAACGGAGGCTTTGAACGACTCTAAATCTTGCACTTTTGCTTGTAGCAAAGATATATCCGCTTTAACAGCGCCCAGGTCTTTTCTCCAGGCACACTTCAGATCTGAGGCCATGGATTCAAGATCCTGCTTGGATGGGAGCAAAGTCAACAGGGCCTGCAGCTCAGGGTGAGCCCTCAAGGTGGCAGCAGCCTCCATGTGCTTCATGCTGGGAACTGTTGCAGGTGCCTGCATAATGGGGGATATAGGGGGGTCTGCTGAGTGTCCAGCCATAAGCAAAGGTAGTCTCTCTGTAGAACCCTGCAGGGAGCCCTCAGCAGGGAGGGTAGCTGGTGTCTTTGCAGGGCAGTAGTTCCCCAAAAGGGATGTATGAGGGATGCTTAATCCAGTCACCCCCTTGTCACCACAAATCAGGGGTTGTTCAATTGCAGGCCTTATGGTATGTGGCAGGGCCGCCGGCGACTGTGTAAATGTCAGGCTTAGGGGAGATTGGGGCCTCCCTGCAGCACAGGCCTCTGGAGCGGGCAGGGGTCTACTGTGTCCTGCCGGCTGAGTGCTCACAGGCGCCTCCGCCTGGGTCGGTCCTGCGCCCGTCTCCTGATCCCCCTCACCGGCTATTACCTCTGCAGCTGCCGGTCTCTCAGTGATCCCCAGGTCTGTCACCTCAGGCTGCACAGGGGGCAGCGGCGTCCGCTCGGCGCGCGTCACTGCTGCACGGCGGTCCCGGTCACTACCGACACCCCGGGATCTGTCTGCGGGCGCAGCCGCTGCTCCCACCGCTTGTTCAGCTTGTGGCCCGTCTGTCCAGCTGCGGAGTCGGCGCTGATTAGGAGGCGCCGCGTGAGTCCAAGATGGCGCCCGGGCCTCCGCCTCGTGGTCCGGATCCTCCGGTAAGCTGGCCAAGGGGGAGAAAAAGTTTGAAATCGGGGTGAGAGGTATCCCCAGCCTCCCCGATGACTGCCTGGTCTTCTTAGCTTTCTTCAGCCCCATATAGCTGCGCTGAGACCCCAAATTCTGTCAGCCCTTGCAGGAGCTCTCAGCCCATGCGACCAGTCTCCTCCATGTCAGGCTCCGCCCCCCATTCATAAATATTTTTATGAAAGAAAGGATGAATCTTATCTGGAAAAAATGATCCTCCTACGGTATCCATAGCCGTCAGGTAGAGGAGTCTCACACTCGGCAAATGAAGTACTTCCTTAGAAGGTCTTTTGCCAGCAGCAGGACTGGTCTCCATTTCAGACATCTGCAAATAATCAATGTATTACAATACATATAAACCACTAGCCTGGCTAGAGTGATATCGGAAAGAGACACTAGGTGGCAGCAACACTTACTTTTAAGTATATAGAAGAGAGATCACAGCACTTTGCACTCAGATGTTTTCTATTAGATCCAAATGAGCCACAGAAAATCCTTCCAGAGGAAGACAGCCAGACCTAGAGGTAGCAACAGCTTACCTTCTGCCTTGAACACACAGCTAATACGGCATGCAGAGAGCGCGCGCCGCTGCCGGCCCCCGGAAGTGACATGACGCTGATGCCGCAGTGCTGAGACGCACGCAGCGCCAATGCGTTCCACAGTCAAACGCGACTGGAAGAAAAGCCAGCGGCTCCGGTGACACGCAGAGTGCGTTCCAAGACGCACTAGGTAAGAAAAACTTAAAAGCTGAGACCTGCAGAAGCAAATATCAGGATACTACCTGGACACCGGCTCCAGCGGCATCCCAGCAATCATTACCTGGAGAGAAAACCTGAATTCAACAGGTTAACAAAGCATAAAAACGGAGGAGGGACAAAGTCCCCTAGGGCTAACAGCAACGAAGTAAAAAAAGACTGAGGTCTAGGGGGAGGTGGAGCCTATTTATACCTCATGGAGGAGGGGATTAAAATTAAATTGTTATTTTTTCATTAAATATTCCTTCGTCCCAGGGGCTCGCAGGGGCGAATTTACCCCATATGTTGTGATGCCAATGGGACGTAAGGGAAGTAGTGTGTTCTTTTCAGTCTGACACAGTGCTCTCTGCTGCCACCTCTGTCCATGTCTGGAACTGTCCAGAGCAGCAGCAAATCCACATAGAAAACCTCTCCTGCTCTGGACAGTTCCAGACATGGACAGAGATGTCAGCAGAGAGCACTGTGTCAGACTGAAAAGAAAACATTTCCTGTAGGACATACAGCAGCTGATAAGTATAGGAAGATTTGAGATTTTTAAATAGAAGAAAATTACAAATCTATATAACTTTCTGATGCCAGTTGATTTAGAAAAAAAAAAGATTTTCGCTGGGCAACCCCTTAAAGCGACTTATTATATAAAGAAAGTATGTGCCCCTTTAGTGAGAACACATCACTGCACAAGAAATAAGCATCCAGCAGCATCTGCTCTACATTACAATGTGATTTCACTTAGGAATCTGATTTCCTCTCTGTACAATGTCAGGTACAGGTCATTAATGCGCCATGATATTCCCAGGCCTCCCCTCCCCCATCCTAATACAAGACAATACATTTTCCTATGATCCCTACACAAGTGTAATACCAGGGCTACAGGCATTAACCCTTTCACCGATCTTCATTTGTGTTTTCATTTTTCCTGCTTCCCTTATAAAATCCATAAAGCTTTTATTTTTCCATATACAGAGCCAAATGAGGGCTTCTTTTTTTGCGAGACCAGGGGTATTTTCTTATGTCTTAAAATGTATGGAAATCGACAAATCCTCCACTCCAAACCCTGGGTATAATCGGGCGCAGGTCCAAGATAGGCAATATACATAGGAATAGAACTGAAAAGTTTTTATTAGAATAATGACACAACGCGCTTCGAAGTCGTGCTGACTTCTTTCTCAAGTGTCTCATACAAAATGTATTCTAAGATCTATAAAAAGGGGAAGTGCACATGCTCAGGAGGAGCTTAGGCACAGGTGATCTCTAATTACATGCAAAAAAACGCCCACACAGGGTGCACCACTACATCAGCCTAGCTAGCATAAAAACACATACCAAAAAATATACGTATATATAAATAAAAACATAAGAAATCGCATGAGCAATACCACAAAAATTATAAAAAAATATGTGTATATACATTTGCTATAATATTATACAAATTATACACAGAAAATTAAAAAAATATGTGTATATAATCTGTCTGGTATTTTCAGTAATCTCCTTTAGCCCCTGTGGGGTTAAAGCTTTCAACATTTAACCCTTGTGGGGTAATAAAATTTTATAGAAAAAATTATATATAGAGAATATAAAATAAAAATATATAAAATATGTATATATAGCCTATCTGGTATTTTCGATAGTCTCATTTAACCCTTGTGGGGTTAGGGTGGATAGTTTGAAAATCCAATATGATTAACGATTAATTAATTGTCGGTATCTCCTCGGGTGGTTTTCTGGAATCTGTTCTAATATGATGAGTGTTATATCTCTAGGATCACTTTTATGATAAATGGAAAAATGTTTAGATACGCTGTGTAGAAGAAACGCATTTTTTATGTTGAATCTATGCTTATTCATGCGCGACCGCAAATTATATACACATATTTTTTAAATTTTCTGTGTATAATTTGTATAATATTATAGCAAATGTATATACACATATTTTTTATAATTTTTGTGGTATTGCTCATGCGATTTCTTATGTTTTTATTTATATATACGTATATTTTTTGGTATGTGTTTTTATGCTAGCTAGGCTGATGTAGTGGTGCACCCTGTGTGGGCGTTTTTTTGCATGTAATTAGAGATCACCTGTGCCTAAGCTCCTCCTGAGCATGTGCACTTCCCCTTTTTATAGATCTTAGAATACATTTTGTATGAGACACTTGAGAAAGAAGTCAGCACGACTTCGAAGCGCGTTGTGTCATTATTCTAATAAAAACTTTTCAGTTCTATTCCTATGTATATTGCCTATCTTGGACCTGCGCCCGATTATACCCAGGGTTTGGAGTGGAGGATTTGTCGATTAGCTAACCGTTTTGGTCCTGGGAGTGGCTGCGGTTCACTTACATACGCTACAGAGTGTTGTGCCTCCTACTTGCACAACCAGAACAGGTGAGAGTCTCCATTTACTCTCCTGTTTCCTTTACCTGCCATCAGACTCTACACTATGGAGCGCTGTCCACACTTTTGTTTTCTTAAAATGTATGGAGGAACGGAAATAAAGTATATATTTTTTTTTTTACCCTTTTCAGAAGACTGGCTTGGGCTGCTGTGACAATGGAATCATGGGGAGCTGGTCCAATGCATATACCCCCAACGATGTGTAGCACTACTGTATAAAGGGGTATATCGCTCAGGTAAAATATTTGTTGAATCATCCCCTCTCCTGGAGACTTACAATTTGTTCCATACCTGTTATTACCTTTTCTGTCTCCACTTCTGATCCTGCTATTTTGTGCTGAAGACACAGAAAACTGTGTGGGAGCTGTTCGCTGCATGTCTGCTCTGATCTCCCTCCTCCCCCTCTATTCCAAGATGGCTCATGTAAACAGGATCCCTGGTCGGCTGTCTCTGCACTCTGTAATGCCAGGAGGATTAATCTGAGGTCAAAATGCTGGTGATCTTACTGTGATTAACCCTCCCAGCATTACAGAATGCAGAAACAGCCCTTGAGACAGGGGACTTCCGTGGGACGAACACTCGAGGCTGTCCTTTTATTTTATCATCCGGCATCATGGCGTGCCTCAAATTCATTGTGTCCCCTGCTGCTATATACCCGTGATTCATATGCAGGACGGATTGTGCCTGGTTGTTCTTATGTTTGTATTCTATGCAAAAGTTCTAAATAAATTCTTTTAAAAAAAAAAACAGAATGCAGAAACAGATGGCCAGGGACACTGTTTACTTGAGCCATCTTGAAAGGGAGGGGAGAGGAGGGGGGGTTCAGAGCAGAGATGGCATGAACACCTCACACACAGTTTTCTGTGTCTTCAGCAGAAAACAGCAGGTTCAGAACCAGGGGAAGGAGGCTGAAAAAATAATAACAATATGGGAGTATGGATTGTTATTCTTCAGGAGGGGGAATGATTCAACATGTATTTTATCTGAGTGGAATACCCCTTTAACTGCTGCTGACAGTTTTGGCAGTGGAATTCAAAGAGTTAAATGACTGACATCAGCATGATCGCTGGTGTCGGTCATCAGCATTGTAGGTAACTGTAGGTAATTGTAGGTAGCACTGTAGGTAACAACCAACACACACAGTGTGTTAAGCAAGCTCAGCTTCATAGTTCCCCTTCATACTCCCTGATTAGATTTAAAGGGGTTTTCAAAACCTTACATAAAATCACCAGGGTGCAGATACTATACTCAACTCTCCACTGGCTCCTGATTCCCCTGTACATAGTTATTACCATACTATGTATATAATGTTATATAATATATATAATAACTATGTAATGTTTCATTTACCGTTTCCAAAGAGTCCAAATTTGCTTTGAAGCCGGAGGGTAGCTCTGTCTCTATGAGGACCATGCTTGTTTCATTACGTGGTCCTATATACCTGGAAGCCATAACAATTAGTAGACACCAAATCACATTAAAGGAAATCATACTATATTAGTATCAGTTTTCTTTTATAAACATGTTTTTAAATTTTACAAATTCTTACAATATTCCACTTTTCACCCAAGTCATTTTTGTTTTCTGCGCCTCATCATTTAGCTTTGCCATGTAGATTGGGACATTTTTTTATTTCTAGGGGTTGTTCTCACCTACAGCCCCTGCCCTACTTGGAAGATCCACTCTCATTACAAATGACAGTAACGCTATAAATAATTATATAATTAAAGAAAAGAAAAAGAATCTGACCTGCTGATATGTCTTTATAGCACACGGTTTCCTACCTTCATCCTTGGTGCAGCTTTAGTGATATAGGCAGTTTATTCCATATGCTAATAAGGGACTGGGGGTGGGGCTACTGCACTCAGTGCACTGATCCACCCCTTCTAATAGCTGGGGTGAATCAGTGTACTGGGAGTGGTAGTCCCGCCCCCAGTGCACCAAAACACCTCATTAGCATATGGAATAAACTGCTAATGGGTACAGTTCCAAAAATAGCTGTTTTAAAAGGAGAAGTCCGCCCGTTTTTTTAAAATCTGGCAGCCGGCAGGGGGTAATTTGATCAGGAGTATAAACACCCATGCCCACTGTGAGTGTCAGGATCGGCCTTGGGACCCCGTTGGAAGGAATTTTTTGCCCGAGTTGGGATGATGTCATGGCTCAAAGGAAAAGGCCTGGACTGGCCGCTTAGCCAATCAGTGACTGGCTGAGCGGCAAGTCAGCTCAGTCGTGACGTGTCAGCGCCAAAGATCCAAAGCCTGCCACTCACCACAGGCACAGGGAGAGGCAAGTTCATACTCCTGATCACATTTCCCCTTGCCCATACCCGCTGCCAGATTTTAAAAATGTCCAGACTTCTCCTTTAACTCTTATTTGTCCAAATCACCGCACAGAAATATTATAATTTAAAGTAGATGCAGACTTATTCATGTTGTCTCCTGCAGTCATGTTCAGATAGATTTGGAAGAACGGACTGACTTTGTTAGGGTATGCGTTGTACTTTAGTGACGTCTGTTGAAAGAGTATTGAGGAGAAATGGTGACTTAATAAGTGAGGAAAACATGGATGATATTGGATAAATATATATAGAATAAAGCATAGTAGGACATTTGAAAGGGCAGATAAATCTAAAATGGTAGCATTACCTTTAAAGGGAACCATTCACCCCGTGGCCCCCGGCAGAAACTGACATACAGTGACATAAAGGTCAATATACTTACCACATCGCTCCCGGTCCCGTCCCGGATCCTGTTGTTGACACGGAGAAATCGCCGATTCTTCTTCTCCCGCCCATTATGGTAATGAGCTGAGATGAGTCCAACGTCCATAGGAAACGACGGACGAGTCCAACTTATTCATGAGGTCCTCTTCTCGTCGCCGCCCATCCACGCCTCCTGGAACTTGATTGACGTCTTCAGTCTTCAGTCTTCTGACGAATTCCCGCGCAGGAGCCGTTGCGATGGTCTCATCACCTCTCTGCGCCTGCGCGGTAAACAGGATACGTGTTCGAGGCATTCGGCGCACGCGCAGTAAACAGTGAAGCTGCGGAGCGGCTTCAATTGTGAACTGCGCATGCGCCGAAAACGACTGTCACGGCGCCTGCGCCGGATCCGGCGAGAAGAAAGAAGATGAGGAGGAAGAGGACCCGGCGTCAATCAAGTGTCGGAGGCGGGGAAAAGGCTGGACTTCGGACCCGGCGGCGCTCATTACCATAATGGGCGCAAGAAGAAGAATCGCCAATTTCTCCGTGTCAACAACGGGATTCGGGACGGGACCGGGAGCGATGTGGTAAGTATATTGACCTTTATGTCACTGTATGTCAGTTTCTGCCTGGGGCCAGGGGGTGAATGGTTCCCTTTAAGAAGACACATCCTTCACCCTTGACCTGCACTTTGTAATCCCCCGGTAACTTTTGAAGTTGTTTCTTCTGAAGAAGGAACCATGTTTCTTCATCCACATGGAAAAGCTCAGTCTTCTCTCCATCCAGACTGAACATAATGTCTAATCCTCCATGCTTACTATATGTTTTCTTGGCAAACAGAGCCCGAGCCTGGAGCCCCACCACTGTATCCTGCCCAGAAATCAGATACTTAGAGTTCTGTATGGAAAAAGCTTAAATCACTGTTGCTCATTGCATTACCATAGGTCAAAGTTTAACTACCAGAGTGCTTGCAAAACCTCCGTATGGATTCTGTTGTTTTGCTATCCACTGAGCAATGCGAGAAGCCTTATTGATGTCAGTCTTTGTTGGATTATCCAAAGAAATATGGGCTAGAAGTACATAGGATGCCAACTCCACCTCATTTGAATTGGGTCGAGACCATGAAAGGTACTTGGCGGGAGTATATGGGTTTACTGGCCAGTAGGTATCTCCACCTATAGGAAACATCAATGTCAGTGCCCACCTATGTTGGAATATAGTAGCTGGTGTCACTTGATATCCTGTTAACATGGTGAAAACTGGTATTATAAGTAATGACAATCTCTACTTGGGTCTGTATGCACCTAAACAGTGGCACTGGCTATATAGGGATGCAGTAAAAAAAAAAAAGCTGGCAGGTCATCTCTAAAGGTCTTCTGGGAATCTGGTAAGATTCTCATTGATCCAGGTCATCAATATCACATTGGTGGGTGCCAGCATCTAGCACCCCCCGACCACCTTCCATACACAGTGAAATCGAGCAGGAAGTGGACAGCTCAATATATTGTCCATGGCCAAGCAGGGTTATTGCATCTCAAGATCTCAATGAGGTTAATGGGTGCTGAGCTGCAGTACCCAGAGTGGCCACTATACAAAATATGGGGCTGTCTGCTTCCTGCAGTTATTCACTGTTTGTGAAGGCACTGCAGCTCTGGCAAACAGATACCTATGGGTGTCACATGTCGGCATGCTACTGAACTAACATTGCTGACCTATCCTGTATAGAGTGATCATCAATAAATTTAGCATTTTACCTTTAAAAGAATCTGTAATCCTATATCAGAGGATATAGACTTTTGACAACAGTCCCTGTGCCCTAAAGATTTTGCTATTACTCTTCACATTTTTATCCAATTTCCGAAAAGGTAGTGAGTGCAAGGACATCGATGTAAACACAAGCACATGTTTGGTCTTGTGGACATGCTGGGGCTATACTACAGGGTCATGTGGAGTCCTCACAGTAGTGACTCTCCCTTCCGGCTATCAGAAAGGACCTGAGCATAGACCCCTTTCCCCAAATGGACATAAGAACAAAGGTTAATCTAATAGGTCAACCCCTTTAAAGATTTTCTCTGGGACCTTTTACCTAGGTATATAATGTAGATGTGTATTCTAGTTGTGGTTTTGCCTGGTAGGTTAGACCCTTTCACTATAACGGGACTGACCAGTAACGTGAAGTACCGGGAACAGCCACAACCATAGGCACAATATATACCATCGACACTAAAGTTCCACCAAAGACCCTTAAAACTTATTGATGACTAGAAAATTGAAGTTGGTAGAACTCTCTTCTTTTTCTTCTATGTTTCAGTATCAGAAGTACCATATACACACCTGTATTTACAGCCTTGCCATGCAGTTCATACAAGAGGGAATCCCTTAGTTTGTAGTCTCTGGATAATGTAAAGGCATAAGCAAGAATAGCTTTCGTATAGAGACTGTCAACTTGGGAGACGCTATCACGAAGACATTTAAGAGCACATTGTACCATTTCATCCTGCAAGAGATAATACATAATATTAAACTCTACCAAAAGAGGACACAGAAGTGATCCCACATGTTTCTTTTCCCATTAGCGTCTGTCAGGAACTAGAAACATAGAAGGTTGTCGGCAGAAAAAGACCACTGGGTCCATCTAGTCTGCCCTTTTAGTAGAGATGAGCGAACCTGGAGCATGCTCGAGTCAATCCGAACCCGAACTTTCGGCATTTGATTAGCAGGGGCTGCTGAACTTGGATAAAGCCCTAAGGCTATGTGGAAATCATGGATATAGTCATTGGCTGTATCCATGTTTTCCAGACAACCTTAGGGCTTTATCCAAGTTCAGCAGCCCCAGCTAATCAAATACCGAACGTTCGGGTTCGGATCGACTCAAACCTGAACTCGGTTCGCTCATCTCTACCTTTTAGTTTTCTCTTCTTATTATCTTAGGATAGATGTATGTTTATTCCAGACATTGAGACACTGCAGACTTGTCGTGGACACAGATGTAGCCTGTGTAAACTTGATCACAATGACGCATTTAATTAAACTTTCTAATATACTTACCAATTGTTGCGTCAGGGATCATGTTTACCCTGGCTACATCTGTATGTTGTGCACATTCTACATCAAAAATCCATGCATGTTTAGGCCACTATGATGTTTGCTGCTTGTACTTTGCCTGTACCATACATGCTTACTGCACTATGATGTCTGCCGACACTATGTGTGTGGTCGCACTCTTGACATGAATATTCATTATTTTTTTTTGGCTTGTTTTACTCATTCGTAAAGCACATCAGCAGATATTAGTGTGTAATATCAATATATATACAGCATATATCCAGATAGCACATTGCATGCCAGTTGCCGTACCCTGGATATGGTGAGTTGTGGATATAGAGATTTTTGGAGTAGCTATACTACATACCTCCAGAGGATGCTTGGTCTCTAGGAGAGACACAGTGACGTATGCACTCAGAGAAACCTCATCATTAACACCTCCCTGGTGAACTGAGAAAGATATCATATTACTCCATGATATTACAATGCACAATTTAGTTTATGCCACTAGATTAAAGGGGAACTATCAAATCCAATGCTCCTTATTGTGCACGGGGCACCGAGGATGAAGGTATGTCTCTTACCTTCTCCCTTGGCGCCATTCCCGTGCAGTTTGAATGTAGTGCTCCATCCAGTGCTTCATAAACACCGATTCCCTATCCACTTTTAGAAAGGTGATAAGTGTTTAAAAAGGGTTATCCAGCTACATTCTTGCAAAAACAGCACCACCCCTGTCCTCAGGATATGTGTAGTATTACAATACAGCTCCATTCACTCACTGCAACTGACCTGCAAAACCCCACACCTAAACAAGAGAACAAGAGTGGTGCTGCTTCTGAAAGAAGGTACATCAACCAACATTAGGCCATGTCCACACAACGTGTGAGACCGGCCGTTGCGTGATCCGGCCGGGTTACGGAACGGCCAATCTCTGAAAAGATCATTTTTCCTGCCGCAGAGTTCTGATGCGGGCGCATCCGTGTGTGCCCGCATCAGAACTCCCCACTGCACAGTGTGGCCGCAGCCGCAGTGTGCACTGACATGGTTTTCTACAGCCGCTATTCAATGAATAGAGGCCGCAGAAAACTGACATGTCAGTTCTTTGCGGCGCCGATAGGGTTCCCGGCCGGAGCGGATAACATGTGTATACGCTCCGGCCGGGATACTATAGACAGAGAGCTAACATATATTTTCGTAAACATACATGATTTTAAGAAAATATACGCTGTGTGAACATAGCCTAACAGAGTTTTACTATGCATAGTTGTGGGCATGCTTTTCCAAGCCTGGATAACCCCTTTAACTTTAAGTGTGGTCCATCACTCTCACTACTCCTAACATTTTTCTTTTGACAAGGTTGGGGCTGTTGTGAGCCAATGCTATTAGAAATGTGACCTTAAAGTTGAATGGATATCAATACCTTATTGTAATAGTAATATCTCACCTTCAGAGAGGCCCTAAAGATTTTTCCCCTGTTTTGAAAGCAACCGCTGGGTAGTTGATTTTTGCGGAGCCATAAAGCAGTATCCCGAATGTATTTTATGTCCACAAATATATAAGGAGTAGCCGCATCGTAAGCCTTCATAACAAATGCCGATAGCTTGGAAAGGAAGGAAGAGTTTGGGAAGTTGGTAGATGTGATATAATCCTGTTGATGGTCTCCAGCAGGGATGGGAAACCATTGACTCTCCAGCTGTTACAAAACTACAATTACTATCATGCCTGGACAGCTAAAGCTTTGGCTGTCCAGGCATGATAGGAATTGTAGTTTTGCAACAGCTGGAGGAGCGAAGGTTTCCCATCCCTGATCAACAGCATGGATCTCCTGCCAGTGTTTTCTATCTGTTGCTAAAAGTACAACCCCAGCGTGTTTGGTGCCATAGTACTTACCAGGTGTTTCCTTCTTTTATCATTGTCTCCAAATGTGCTAAAAGATCCATCTTCTCTGCGGTACTTTAGTTCCCTTTGATAACCTAATAGAATTGGATAAAGTTTAATGTCTACTTTCTCAATGTGCCTTTATATATACAAAAAATGGTCAACCGCATGGACATTGATCATCCGCATATTGTATCACGCCATACTCATTTGTAGCTCCTTATACCTGAACGTGGTTTATTTCTTACCATGTGAAATGTAACTTATTCCCACTTTCTTAACCTCTTCTGAGAGCAGGTTTGCGCTTGCCAGGTAGTCCAAGAGGTAGATATTAGGGACAAATCGGACCATATTCTGCTCTCCGCAGCCACTTGGGAGCTGAAGTAGTTGCTCAACCCCTTGAAGCGCAGCCCCCATTAGATCACCTGTGAGAAATATGACATCATAAGATACATTTAGGATTTATATAAGGGCATTTGAGCTGTACAGGACTCCAACCTCACGATGTACAGATGGCAAATGGCAGACCGATGCTAAACAAATTATAGGGACTTGTTCAGCAAGGATGATAGCATTGCAGTGAGGAAGTACACCACTATAACTCCATAAACCACTATAAATCGCCAAACCACTACAACTCGCTTCACCAACTTTCTTAAGGTTCTTTTCACATCGAAATAACATGTCAGAAAAAAATTCCAGTGGACTTCCCCTTTAAATATTGGGTATCTGTTATTAAAGTGTCTTACCCACTACAGAAAAATCAGCAACTGCAGAGCCGGGCACCATGCTGGGTGGTAACTTAATGGAAATGGTCTTACTGGAAAGGTTTCCTGAAAAAAACAGGTCATAAAGGGGAAGTAAGCGACTAATTTTCTTGATTAACTATGAGATGAATAAGTTATAAATAGAGATGAGCGAACCGGGTTTGGGTTCGAGTCGATCCGAACCCGAACGTTCGGTATTTGATTAGCTGGGGCTGCTGAACTTGGATAAAGCTCTAAGGTTGTCTGGAAAACATGGATACAGCCAATGACTATATCCATGTTTTCCACATAGCCTTAGGGCTTTATCCAAGTTCAGCAGCCACCGCTAATCAAATGCCAAAAGTTCGGGTTCGCATTTGACTCCCGACAGCTGGATAAGTTGGATACTGCCCTAGTGAGTCCTGGAAAACATAGATACAGCGCATAGGCTGTATCCGACTTCTCCAGTCACCGACAGTTCAATGCAAAGCGCTTGGGTTCGGCAAGTTCACTCAACACTACTTGTATTAATATGTCAAGCTTCTAGATTTATTTCATTATATTCTGTATTTCTTTGCTAAAATGAATTTGTCAAGTAAAAATTCTTAAAGGGGTTATCCAGTGCTACAAAAACATGGCCACTTTCTTTCAGAGACAACACGACTCTTGTCTCCAGTTCAGGTGCGGTTTGCAATTAAGCTCCATTCACTTCAATGAAACTGAGCAGTAAAACCCCACCCAGGCTGGAGACAAGAGTGGGGCTGTCTCTGGAAGAAAGTGGCCATGTTTTTGGAGTGCTGGATAACCACTTTAAGGTAAAAAATACTGTACCTCCACCACAGAGAATGGAATTATGGGACATCTCCACTGGCACACCATCTGCCTGCCCAAAGATATGGAATAAACAGTTTAGAAAATTGAAGGGAATTTTGTTAGAAGGACTTTTTGATAATTAGCCAATCACAACAGGTGTGGTTTTATTAAGTGGGGGTATGGATTAAGATGCAGCCACTGTACTCCGAAAGTATTTCTTGCACAAAATCCTGTTGCAGTTTAGGCTAATAGTCGCTCTCAACTGAAACTGGACAGTCTAAGAATGGGACAGCTTCATCAAACAGTTTGAGCCACTGAGATAAATCTGCGTTCTGAGATTATGTCTAGTATAAGTTTATACTGTCCAAGAATTTAAAGGGAATCTGTCAGCTCCTGGGCCCTACCTGAGGTGCTAACAGTGTGCTGTAGCTGGCAGCCCCCCAGTGAGCATGGTGCCTTTTTGGTAATTTTCTGTGCAGCGGATTATGTACAATCTTATGTCTCCTACTATACTAAAGAGGCACAGAGCAGTTGTTTGTGCCTCACTCTGGCATGCATCCTCCTCCCTCTTCATAAATAATCAATGCTGCCCGGCCTCCTGCTCACTCAGCTGTCAGATTGCAGATCAGTCCTCTGTAGGCAGTTTGTGTCTGAAAGAAACACTCAGGTATAGTTGAATCTCTTCTCCCTAATGTGTTGGAGCTGTTGTCTAGGGGTAACTCACCTGTCTAGAGACCTGCCAGCAGTTCATTCTCTGGTTTAAATCTGATGGAAATTAAATAGATTTTTTTTCTCCTTATTGTATCATTTTTAAGGGTATGTTCACACACAGTATTATGGCCGTTATTTAATGGCAAATATTGGACGTTGTTTTAAAATAACAGTAATTATTTGCTATTAAATGGCAGCCATCCACTCAATTTCAACAGTGTGAGAACATAGCCTTTCTGTGTTTTAAATCCACTTCTGGTTTTGGTTGCAAAATACTGACCACAATACTGAGCAAAAATACTGTGTGTGAACATAACCTTAAAAATTATACTATAATCAGAAAAAAAAGACATTTATTTCATTTTCATCAGGGGATTTGAACCAGAAAATGAACTGCTGGTAGGTCTCTAGACAGGTGAGTTACCCCTAGACCACAGCTCCAACATATTAGGGAGAAGAGATTCAATTATTCCTGAGTGTTTCTGATCTGCAATCTGACAGCTGAGCGAGCAGGAGGCAGGGCAGCATTGATTATTCCTGAAGAGGGAGGAGGATGCATGTCAAGTGTGGCACGAACAACTGCTCTGTGACATAATATTGTACATAATCCGCTGCACGGAAAATTACCAAAAAGGCACCATGCTCACTGGGGGCTGCCAGCTACAGCACACTGTCAGCACCTTAGGTAGGGCCCAGGAGCTGACAGATTCCTTTTAACAGCTTTGAGTAAATTCAGTAAACAGTCTGACGCTGTCCAATCAGTGCTGACAATGCAAGATTGTGTACGGAATCATCTTATTGACAAAAAAGAATGCCAACAACCATTTGAGAATTTACTCAAATTTTTCTGAATTTAAAGGGAATCTGTCTCTAGATTTATGGTGCCTATGGTGCCTATCATTTAAATGAACATCTGACATCTCATAGCGACATGTCAGAGGTTTGTTTTGGTCAGGGTCCGGGTGCTGAGACCCCCGTCGATTGTTAGAATGAAGGGGCAGATGCGCGCGCACTGCTAAAGTACTGTTGATGGAATTATAATGGAGCCCTATGGAACTTCCGATACAACAATTACTGGAAGCTCCATAGGGCTCCATTATAATTCCATCAACTGCGACTTTAGCAGTGAGATGGAGATTAAGAGGCAGAGCGCACTGCTGCGTACTAGCTCCTTCAGTCTAACGATCAGCGGGAGGTTTCAGCATCCAGACCCTGGCCAATACAAACCTCTGACATGTCACTTTGAAATGTCAGAAGTTTGTTCAAATAATAGGTACCCTTTAAATGAGGGCAGTATAAACAAGTGACAAAAATATTGAACAGAACAGTGTATTACTTACTGTACATCATTCTCTTCAGCTTTTTTCCTGATTTGCAGGAGAACGGGCTTCGTACTGCACCACTTCCTCTACCCTCTGGTGCTGATTTACAGCTGTCTGCTGATACACACTAAATGCGCACAGTATAGCTAAACAACTGACAATCAGGGGCCGGTGGGCCGAAGGAGCTGGTGCTCATGAATATTGAGGACTACTGAGCACACGCACATAAAGATATCACTGAATCAGCTGCACAAAACAATGTAAGAGATAAATCATTCTGATCAGCTTCTCTGTCATTAGTTTATGCTACCCTTAGGACAGCATAAACCTACTGTTAGACACTTTTTCGGTATAGTTTGTATTTGTTGCAAAATATTATTATTATTATTATTATTATTATTATTATGTAATTTATGCTGTGTTTGTATACATTGGATTACATTTATTGTTTTTCTGTATTATAACTTTTCCCATGTCTTTACAGGCTATAAATGCTCAAAAGCATTATTAGCACCTTTTCCAATGATACAGTAGGTTGGATCTGATAACAGGCATTTGGATTTCATAACAAAAAAAGTCATATACATTCCTTTATACTGTATGAATGCTGTTCTATAAGGGACGCTAGCACAGCGTAAGATGAGGATAGAGTGTAATAAGGACACTGTGCACCTGGGTTAAGCCTTAATCTTGTAACTGCTGGTGCACAGTCATAATCCCATTCACAAAAGTAAATTATGTGTAAAGCGGATAATGTTTAACTGGCCCTGATTCCCAACAGTGGCAAAGAGTAATAGTAAGAAGATCTTTTTTTCTTTACATGTAATTTGTTATGAAAAAGGCAGTACTGTACATGCCTATGATTCCTTGGAATAGATCAGATAAGTTCATGATATTTACTGTTGTCATTGGATTCTTGAGTGGGCCAATGAGTAGGTGACCATGTAATAAATAGTGATGCTGATGCTTTAAGTGCTGTGGCTCTCCGCTGTGACTAATGGTGCGTTTACACAGACAGATTTATCTGACAGATTTTTTAAGCCAAAGCCAGGAATAGATTTGAAAAAAAAAAAGGTGAAACCTCAGTCTTTCCTTTATGACCTGTCCCTTGTTTATAGTCTGTTCCTGGCTTTGGCTTCAAAGATTTGTCAGATAAATCTCTCTGTGTAAAGGCACCATTAGGGTCCTTTTACACGTGCAAATAAATCACTCAAACGCTTGTCCAATCTCGATCAGTGTTTGGCTGAATGGCCTGTCACTTTGGAGGTGGGCTCGGTAGGGTGAGCGAAAATAAAGAAAGCATACTTACCTGTCCACATGCCTCTGGAGCGCCGCTCTCACCCACTGCTGTCAGCTGCCGGATGTTCCTCTCTGTCAGCAGCCAGGTCAGTCATGTATCCGGCTCCTCGAGCTGCAATGCCACGGCCCTCCCAGTCAGTCAGTGACTGCAGTGGGATCCACCCCAGTCACTGATTGGCTGATCAGGCAGACCATCAGCAGGATACATGACATTGCAGCTGGAGGAGCTCACCGGTGGCTGGCAGTAATCAGTAAGTCAGCGCTGTGGGGGCACAGAGATAGGTAAGTATGCTTTTTTTATTATGTTCCCGCATCCCCCTACCTGCCTGAGATTTTTAACTTTGGTGAGAATTCTCCTTTAAATCACCTTAGGTCACCCTTTGGACAAATGAACTATGGCATCACATATAGATTTACCAACCTTAACAAGTAAACTCTTCATCAGACTATCGGACACTCCAGTGTATGGTACAATTGGATGGTCTCCTCCACATAACTCTTGTGTCACAATTGCTTCTGTTTTCAGCAGAATGTTTGCAGAACCTTGAGAAAACAATATTACTAATAGACAAAATACACATAGGAAAATATCTCCGGTTCAGATTTTCTTAGATAAATTATCCAGGTGTAGTAAAGCATAACTTCTTTCTTCCAAAAAGCACCACACCTGCTCTCAGGTTGTGTATGGTATTACAACTCATCTCCATTCATTTCAATGGAACTGAGCTGCTGGCAATATGTGTTACCAATTCTCCTGCCACAGTCTGACTTTAACCAAGCAATGCTTACATGGTTACATCCAGTTGTTAATGTAGTCATAAAATTCCAGGGAAAATAACAAGAATTGCACAGCGCTGAGTTCTGGGGAAAAAAATATCCACAAATGTTTCCGTTGAGAATAAAATCATTTATTAGAGTAGACAGATTAGGAGAGCTCATGGGTCTGCTAGTATAGAGTCTGTTATGTGGTCATGGAACAAAGTGTAAGCTCATAATAATAAAGGTCCCCATACATCTTCAATAACTGATGGCCGATTGTTGGACCGTAAATTAAATCTCCCGCCGTCCTTAAAACAAGAGTGTTCGGCAGAGCTCATGTTTTGCCTATAGGGAGGCTTATCTCTTTCTGAACAAAGGGGTTGCCCATGATTTTCCAACATGGCTGACTCCTTTCACCACCAACAGCATCTGTCAGTGATGGTTTAGGGCCCTATTCCACGGGACGATTATCGTTCAGATAATCGTTAAATCGTTCGAATCTAAACGATAATCGTTCGTTTAAATAGCAGTTAACGATTAACGGCCGAACGAGAAATCGTCGATCGTTTAATAAGACCTGGACCTATTTTTATCGTTGCTTGTTCACAAATCGTTCGCATTGAATAAGACGTCGTTCGGTCGTTCGCAATAGCAACGGCAAGACGACTGCAAGAACGATCCTAAGTAACGATTATCGTTCCATGTGAATGGGTGAACGATTTCAGGTCTTTCGCAATAGCGGTTGTTTGGATCGTTATGCAAGCGATAATCGTCCCGTGGAATAGGGCCCTTAGAATGGCCCCATATACACTAGACTGATGGCCGAGCAGCATGTGCGGACCACAACAGTCTACAGTGTTTGGGATTAGGATAAATAAGGATAAATTGTCACTGCAATGCCTTTTTCATGGCCCAGGGATGTAAGATGCTTCGTGCTGAACTTCTCATGTGCTGTGAGGATGGGAGTAACACAATATAAAGGAAGATAAAAGTTGCACAAACATGTTTGCACCGATTACCTATGTGCAGAGATTTAGCATCCCAAGTGAACACTATAGTCTGCTGCGGTAAGAGACACTGAGGGATGGTACATTTGGGACAGTCAGACATCTGCAGATCTTGAGATCCATTCACATACAGTTTCACCTGTGTGTTGACAGAGAAGATAAAAATTTTGCTTTAAAAGGGAGTTCACCCATTTCTTTTCCAAATTTTCAAAAAATTTGGTGCCAGAAAGTGACAGAGATTTGTAATATACTTCTATTAAAAAATCTTAAGTCTTCCAGTACTTATCAGCTGCTGTGTGTCCCGCTGGAAGTGGTGTATTCTCTCCAGTCTGACGCAGTGCTCTCTGCTGCCACCCCTGTCCATGTCAGGAACTGTCTCAACAGACTGAAAAGAATGCCACTTTCTACAGGACATACAGCAGCTGATAAGATGAATAGAAGTAAATTACAAATCTCTGGCACTTTTTGGCAACAGTTTATTTTTTTCTGTGAACAACCCCTTTAAGTAATGTCTTAACATGGTGGCTAAAGGGGGATGGGTCTTCAGCAGAGACATTTGTTATTGGCTCTAATATGGTATATGGACAGGACTTGTATTGTTCGTGCTAAGGTACATAGGGTTGTACTGCAACCCAAAATTGGCAGTAGCTACAACTTGGCAATCTTAAGCTGTCCATCCAAATTGGAATTCTTGTGACTTTCGGGGTGCTGTTGTGCTGTTGTGGCCACAGCATGATTCATGTAGGGCTGTGTAATCCCAGCCTTATGGCTATATGAAAGTAGCACTATACACTACACACTATAAAAAATGAAGACCGCTGAATTGTGTGCTGTACTTACCATCATTGGCTTGGAGATGTAGTTGAAGACAGTGGCTGCCAGGGAGAATGTCTCTCCTTTGATGACAGAATATGGAAGTAACAGATCAGCAAAGAAGGGCTGGAATGCTCGTACAGAGGTGGTGGGTGCAATGCCAAGCCCTGTGTCACCCATACAGAAGGCGGTGGTTTTCCATTCAGTTATGGTATCGGGTAACTGCACTGATAGGTCCGTCTGTCCTGAAGAGCTGCAATTGCAGAAAAACAACACAAACATCCAAAAATACTGTTTGTGAATAGGCGTCATTGACATTTTAAGCTGTATTATCCACAATACAGAAATAAGGCCTTACCCTACTGTCACCAATTCCCAGATCCAGGTCTCAGGAAATATTGTCCGAATTTTATTTTTAAGCGCAACGACAGTAAGAGTTGTGGGAAAAAAGGAATCATCATATTCATCCACGGTGATTGTGCTCGGTAAAGAGGAGGCATCGCCAACTAAAAGAGAAAAAGACATATTTTATAATATTAATTAAAAGGGATCAGCAGGTTAGACAAATCTAATTTGCTGATATGTCCCTATTACGCAGGAGGCGCAGAGGAGGAGCAACACATTACACTTCTGGGGGTTCATACATCATTGTAAAGGGCTGCTGTCAGGAACCGGATGGCAGGAACAAGACAGTGAGCCCTGATGCTGAACCCATTAACTGTCCCTACCTACTTGCCTCAAATGGCCCTAGCCAGCCGCGGAAAACCACGAAGACGTTCCCTATACTAGTATAGGTGCACACAGAACAAGACAGACAAACAAACACAATAAAGAACAGTAAACAGTCCGGGTCACAACAATCGGGCAGCAAAAGTACAAAATCAGAATCCAATAGGCGTAGTCAAAGGGGCATGGGGCAGGCGGCAAATAAGGGAGGTCAAAGATGCAAGGCAAAGATCAGGAGATGCAAATAGACAGAAGCCACAAGCAGGCAGAGACAAAGTCAATAACTAGCAATGAGTGCACAGACTGGGGTTAGTTATATAGGAGGCCAGGGTTCTGATCCAGAATGTAATTGGACCATCACCCTGATCTCCAAGCACAGACACCTGACAACAAAACAAATCCACTGACAGGATGACCTGTCAGTCAAACACAGAGTAACCATGACATGGCCAGACAAAAATCAGCAGGTGAAGTCGGGTGTGTCCACGTAACAAAGTAAGCAGATAAACCAGTGTTCAGACACTGCAAAACAAAACACAAAAACAGAACAATACAAGAAATCAGCGCCTTCTCGGCCGCACAGCACAAGCCGAGGGGCGCATAACGCTCCGCAAAGATACCATCCTGACAGCTGCGTAATCTGTTGTATAAAATGTTTTCAGCCTAACCTGACTTAATGGGGTATTACCACCACTGAATGTTTAGGCACATCACTGTGATATGAATAAATATAGAAGGATTTAGGACCTTAAACTATTCGGTGGGGCTAACGTGGTAGACAAAGACTTGGTAAAGTGATAAAAGATGGCCACTTCATTCTGAAAGGGTAGGGCATTTTTTTTGTTGTTGCTATGGCTGGGGAGGGGGTGGTTGATGGCAACAACGTCCACTTACCTACCCGGTTCCAGCCCTGGGTCCCGCATTGCGCTTCTCTAGTCTGCAGTGGCCCGGCCGGTTCCTGTTCTGTGACCCGGTTTCAGACATGATGTTTCCAGCCTGCTCAGCCATTCAGCGACAGAGGCGGGATCATTGCCTTCATCCCTCCCCTCCTTGGCCATAGCTAAAAAGGCCCTCCCGCCCGCAGTACCCCTTTAACTAAAACCCAGAAACAGCAGGTCCCATCCAGAAGGGTTCTACTGCAATTGTTTTTTATGAATCTAGTGATCAAAAGTGCCCTCCTTTTAGATAGGGAGCATCTGTGTCCATGATCCGGGACATGGAAGGGGGAAGGCTAGGGAAGGTAAACAGGGCAATCCCCCAGGGCCCCCATCCACCAGAGGGCCTCCTGCAGGTGCTATGATGCCAGCAAGCTGCCGCAAGGTTTATTATGACAGCAGAGAGCCGCACTGTGTTTGCACACATCCCTTGCCCTCTCTTTCAGAAGCACCGGAGGCTTCTCTGAGCTGAGGGGAGAGGGAATTTCTTAAGGTAGAACGGGCAGCATGAACCTCGGCCAGCAGCAAAGGTTAAGGCTGACATATGGTCATCCACTTTGTCAATCTTCTATCATTTTGAGTACCACATTCAGTATCTTATTGAGTTGGACCCGTTATTGGCAGTCAAGAGGCATCTATAGCACAGAGTCCCGCTTTAAAATAAAAGGTTTCCTTACTATAGATAGGCTTCCCATAACCAAATTCAGTCAGTTTGCCACTGGTGGAAACTCCATCCAAAATGATTTATGCTTTGATGGCCAGGGCTCTGTTCACATAACTATCATGCCTTCTTTCTCTATGATGATCTATCATCAAACAGATCCTAACCCTTGAGTCCATCTGCGGTCTGCCATTTTTCACGGCGAGGATAGTCCAGCAGTCTGTGCTGATTGTACCATCAAAAACAATGGAACCATGACCAAACAGGACCCATCCCAGTGTAAACAGAACCTACTACTTTTTTCTACTTGGACTATTGGACATGAAGGAGCTTTGTATCTTTTTCCAACATTGTATATTTTTTTTTAGATATTTATATATGAGTGTATAATATAAATATATGTCTGCTTATTATAATGCTACTTTATACCTTGAGTAAAGTGAACACATTAGGAGAGGATGAATCTTGCCAGTTATAGGATCGCTTTCTGCGGCCAAAGGACACTGTATATGTAGCTTGCGCGTGGCTTCCAGCATATGGGGTCATCTTCCTGGACACGATACGGATAGCCATATTGATATCTTCTTGAAACAAAACTGTAGACCTAAGAAGAAGATACGAAAAAATTACAATGATTACATTTCAAGGAATACATACTCTAATAATAGAATACATAACTATGTTATAAATCATTTCCAACTTTTAGGGGTCATTCACATGTTTTGCGGACGATGGACAAGGTGCTATGGAATGGACTACGGAACTTCTGGCTTCAAAACTGCTTAAATCTTCACGTTACTGTACGGACCTTGCACGGAATGTGTGAATGACCCCTTACATTTACATTAGTTCAAGCCCTTAGTAGGGCACAGTCTAATATCTGTCTGTTAGATTTTCTTAGGGGCCTATTCCACGGGGTGATAATTGGCGAATCGGAGTGATAATCGACAGAATTGGCCTGATTTAGCCGATTATCGCTCCGTGGCATAGAGAGAACGATCAGCCGATGATCGTGTCATCGGCTGATTGTTCATTTAGGTTCAGACCTAAAATCATCGTTCACCACTAGCGCATCGCTACGGTGGAATAGCGGTGCGCGACGGCGACCGACGATTTTAGCAGCATCATACGTTACTTGTCCGGGCTGCAGGTCTACTCCTTCTCCCGGGGTCCCACGCGCAGCAGCTTTGGAGCGGCCTGACTGAGCTGTCAGACCGCTCAGCCAATCGCTGGCCGCGGCGGTCCCGGCCAGTGATTGGCTGAGCGATCTGTCAGTTCAGACAGCCCCGCTCCGAAGCTGCTGCGTGTGGGACCCCGGGAGAAGGAGAAGACCTGCAGCCCGGACAGGTAATGTATGGTGCAAGGTATGCAAGGACATCGGTAACGATGTCCCTGCAGCCCTCGCTTAACATTCATTGGGGCGGTGGAATAGGCCCAGTAAACGAGCGCCGATCTAGCAGATCGGCGCTTGTTTACATCGTTGATCGGGCCCTCATCGGCCCCTGGAATAGGACCCTTACTCATACACAATAGTATTGTGGGGCAGTTTAGCTATTAGAGTCTTGAAGGCAACTAAAGAATCCAGAGAAGATATGCCAATAATAGGCTCAAATTTTCTTAGTAGAAAATCTGTAATAGTTCTTTCGAAGTGACTTGATCTACATCATCCTGAACCAGAGTATAAAATTAGCAAGGTTTCTGCAAAACCTTACCAAATGTGGTGTTTTGGGTGCTTTTCCAGGTAGTTTTTTAAAGAGGTATTCCCACCTGACAAAGTTATCCACTATCCACAGGAGCTGATCGCAGGGGATTCGATCATTGGCTTCCAGCACAATCTTTAGAATGAGGACTCCAGACTCACGTTAAAACTCTGCTTCATTGGGGTCTCAGTCCTTGAGATTGCAGGAGCACCAGTGTTTAGATACCCCCCAATCAGCTAGTGATCCCCTATCATGTGGATAGGGGATAACTTTATCACATGATAACACCACTTTAAGGGGGACATTTATCAAGCTAAAAAAGTGTTGTTTTTTTTTGGCATAGAGGGGCATAATTCAGTTTTGCAACGGGCCTCTCTACACCCGTTGCATCAAAGAGGCAAGGAGTATGTGGGGAGGGGGCGGAATGGGGGGGGGGGGGTGAGGACGCTGGGTCTGCTCAATTTATCATTTTCCAAGATGAAAAACTGTAAGGAGACCTACGCCAGCTCTGAGCTGGCGTAGGTTTTCCTACGTGTGCACACTGCTGCGCATGGGATTTATGTAGAGGCACTGCACATGAATCCGTGGGGACATTTTTAAGCCCAGCACAAAAATTGCCGGACATAATGAATGTCCTCCTAAGTGTTTGCAGGCAAATTCATCCAGTATGAATACATGGAGTTATTATGTTTGTTCCAATGTGCTAAAAATGGGGTTGTCCTTTGTTGGCAACCTCTACATCTGCAGCTTTCTTTAGCTGATGGCCTGGGTTCTTGCAGATCAATTTTCAGGTAACTATCTTAGAAAAGGATAAGGGGTTGCCCTAGTTGTATTCTATTTATGAATGATGTCAGGCTGTTCCTATTTTTTATCTAGGCTTTAATAGTAATGAAGAAGAAATCTCTGCACCCCATTCTGACACTGTACAGTAGATGTGGTGGAACCCTATTCCACAATACCAAAGACATAGGCAGTGACCACTGTGTGTGAACTGACACCCATATGCATATGGCTAAAAGGCCATTTACCGTATCACGGGAGATATCTGCTTCTGGTCTCAGGAACAGAACACCCTCATCCACTGCTCTGACTGAACACAGAGATCCAGAATCTGCATTGACATGTAAGGTAACGGCTGACCCTGGAGAAGCTTCTGCCTTTGAAAAGTCCACTGTGACCTTGAACAGATAGAGAATATTACTGGTTGTAGATAGCCAAGTACAGTATAAGCTGGTGGACATATTGATGTACATTGGTCCTAAGGATCAAGGTCATTTGCTCATGTGTTATAATACTGCAGGTTAGAAAAATACAGCCTATACCTATGTGGAGAACAGGGTCACCAAAAAAATTACGTCCTGGCCAGAGAATGGCTGAAGAGTTGGCCATATGGCTTTCCCCATCCACTTTTAGGGAAGTTGTTTATAAGTTCACCATACAGGGACTATATGGGCCCATCAATTTACCTTGTTATTGAAGCACTTCTCCACAGGAAACTTTTCGCTGTTGGCTGCTATTTTACCTTCGCTGAGAATTGCATAAACAAAGATGCTTGATAATGGAGAGATTTCAGCAGTGACATTGAGGGGAAGTATGGCGGTGCCCATCATCACTGGAGATGGAGAACAGAGTTATAACAGACACCATGGTTACTATGTTGCAATGCCTATGTGTTTGGTCTGATTGCTATCGGATGTGGACCTCAGGGCTTTGCAGTGCTACCAGGTTAGATTTCAATGGGTGGAAACTTGGCTGCTAACAATAGAGGAAGGTATAGGTACTGGCATAGGTCCTGGAAAACCTGCTACTGGCAAAGGCACTTGCTTAGTGACGCCAATGCGCGTTGCTATCACACCTAGGGGTAGGGCCTAAAAAAGTTTTAAAATGACCTTCCACAAATAGAATTCTGTCCATAGTTCATAAGTCATATTTTATATAACATTTTAAAACTAGTAGAAGTACAAATATTTACCAGATTTTTTATCCATTTTGACATGAATTTGTCCATTTAGCTCAAGGTTTCCTTTGGCCACAACCTAAGAAAATTATTTTTTAAAAATTATAAAATAAAGCAGCAATGAGGTCTACATAAGATGCATATATCGTGGAACTACTTTGGATTCCCTGTATAGATTTGTCTGACGCCCCACGATCCCTAGATATAGCCAAAAGAAGCACTCCACTTTTTTCTGTCTCTGTTGCTGCATGAGATGAGCTCCATATTAAAGGAAAAGTCTGGTGGATTATAAAATCCGGCAGTTGGCAGGAACATGAGGAAATTTATTACAAGTACTAACTTACCTCTCCCAGTGCCCGCTATGAGCAGCGGGACCATCTGTGGGGACCCCCACCGGGCTCCGTGGTCTTCAGAGCTGACACGTCACAACCCAACTGATGGACTGGACACCGCTCCAGTCACTGATTGGCTAAGCGGCCAGTCCATCAGCCAGGACAGGCCTTTTCCCTCCGTAATGTCGTGATGTCATAACAACTGGGGGGAAAATACCTTCTGGCGGGGGTCCTGCAGCTGATCCTGTCACTCACCGCGGGCACGGGAAGTGGTAATTTAGTACTTGTAATCAATTTTCCCCCTGCCAGCTGCCGGGTTTTATAATCCGCCAGACTTCTCCTTTAAGTGTATAAGGTTATCGTGACGTGAGAGGAAGACTACAGGGAGTTGGGGAATGAAGTGCTCAGCCATGTGTTTCTTCCAGTTATATATTGAAATCTGTGGGGGTCTGAACACTTAAAGGGGTTATTCAGTGCTAAAAAAAACATGGCCACTTTCTTCCAGAGACAGCACCACTCTTGTCTCCAGTTTGGATGTAGGGTTTGTAACTCAGTTCCATTGAAGTGAATGGAGCTTAACTGGAAACCACACCTGAACTGGAGAAAAGAGTGGTGCTGTCTCTGGAAGAAAGTGGCCATGTTTTTTAAAGTGCTGGATAACCCCTTTAAAGCGACTCTGTACCCACAATCTGACCCCCCCAAACCACTTGTACCTTCGGATAGCTGCTTTTATTCCAAGATCTGTCCTGCGGTCCTTTCGGCAGGTGATGCAGTTATTGTCCTAAAAGACAACTTTTAAACCTGCAGCCTGTGCCCAATGGGCGTGGCCTAGATTGTGTATGCATTAGGCTGGCACACCCTCTCTGTCCCTCCTCCCCACCCTCTTCATCATTAGGAATGCTATAGGTGGAATTTTCTCCTATTCCACACCTGTGCCAGCCCAGCACATGGGCTGGATCGTTAAGCACCTGTGCAATGTTCAGACATAAGGAAATGTTCCAGTGGCATTCCTAATGATGAAGAGGATGGTGAGGAGGGATGGAGAGGTGGTGCAAAGTTAGGGCACAGATACTCTAAGCCACGCCTGTTGGGCATGGGGCTGCAAGTTTAAAAGTTGTTTTTTAGGACAATAACTGCATCACCTGCCAAATGGACCGCAGGACAGATCTTGGATTAAAAGCAGCTATCCGAAGGTACAAGTGGTTTAGGGGGGTCAGATTGTGAGTACAGGGTCACTTTAACCCCTTAACGACCGCGGGCGTATATTTACGCCCTGCGGTCGTTAAGGACGTTCAGAGCGGGGCCGCGCGGCGGCCACGCTCTGAACCGCGGCGGTCCCGGGTGCCGCTTGTAGCCCGGGACCGCAGGTATTAGCGGGCATGGTCCGATCGCGGTGCCCGCTAATACAGTAATCGGATGCAGCTGTCAAAGTTGACAGCTGCATCCGATTACCGTTTGCAGCATCATCCCTGGTGTCTAGTGGGGAGATCGCTCCTCCGGGACGTTGTCCCGGAGGAGCGATCTCCGTTACTGAAGCCGGCCGAGGACCGCTCCAAGATCGTGGGAATGATGGGAATAGAACAATTTTAAGGAACATATATTTGTTAACAATGGTTTTAATTTTTTACAGGCCATCACATAATATAAAAGTTATACATGTTATATATCGTTTTAATCGTAACGACTTGTGGAACATATATAACAAGTCACTTTTACCCCAGGGCGAACGGCGTAAAAACACATATCCACTAGATACACAAAATGTGGTTTTTTTTTCAATTTCACCACACATTGAATTTTTTCCTGCTTTTGCAGTGTACTTTACGCAAAAATTCAGCCTGTCATTGCAAAGTACAATTAGTGGGGCAAAAAATAAGGGCTCATGTGGGTTTCTAGGTGAAAAAATGCAACTGCTATGGCCTTTTATGCACAAGGAGGAAAAAACGAAAACGCAAAAATCAAAATTGCCCCGGTCCTTAAGGGGTTAAACCACAACTGATCAAAAATGTTGACATGTCTCGTTTATCTAATGACAGGAATAGAGATGAGCGAAACGGGTTCGGGTTCGAGTCGATCCGAACCCGATCGGTCGGTATTTGATTAGTGGTGGCTGCTGAACTTGGATAAAGCTCTAAGGTTGTCTGGAAAACATGGATACAGCCAATGACTATATCCATGATTTCCACATAGCCTTAGGGCTTTATCCAACTTCAGCAGCCACCGCTAATCAAATGCCGAAAGTTCGGGTTCGGATCGACTTGAGCATGCTCCAGGTTCGCTCATCTCTAGACAGGAACACTGTCTCTGTCTATAACCATATAGGCCTAAAGTACAGCAAACCACTGCTATGTTTTGGGCTGGTTGCAGATTCTCCTTGTAGCAACCATGGTTGGTTAGTACTACATGTAATTGAATGTGTAAAGTGTTAAGTATTGGGTTCTGTTCTACCCAGTATATGCCCCCTCCAGGAATGTTAGTCTGTATAACATATATGAAGTAGGAAAAGTATAATTCTTTTCACCACATAATGGAGCTCTAGGATGTCTTCTTCCGATAGCACCTCGCTGCTTCTTATGATGTAGTCAATCTCAATCTCGTGTACCCTCTCACAGGACAGGGGGTGGTCAAGCGGTTGGACCTTTAGGAAGCTTTTTGTAATGGTGCTAAATGGTTGAAGGGTTCGATATGCATCAACATAGTAAGGATTGAGCTCTTCATAGTTTCTCTCCGGCTTATTCTTTTGATATGTAGCCTTAAAAATATTATTACAAACGCATTAGATTCATAGGTTAATTGAATATTGAAATCCCAAATATTGAACATAGAGACAACTATCATAGGTTTACATCTACGATTTATCACTGAACCTTGATCTTGGCTAGAATGGCCTCAGAAGAAGGAAGGGTCCATATTCATAGGCTACATACTTAGAAATCTGTAGCCTTAGTCAATAGATGATTATTCTCTGGCAAAAATTCATTTTGGGCCTGCAACCATTGAGTCATATTGAGTGTAATGTCCAACAGTATAAGGCTGTGTTCACACTGCGTAAACTTACGGTCGTAATTTTTCACGGCCGTGGATTTGGGTTCGCACATACGGTCGTATGTCCGATCGTAAGTGCTAGCCGTGAACATACGGCCGTTGTTTAATGTGGCTTCCTACCATGATTTCAAGCGGGCTGACACAGGTCGTTTACTTTAAATATAGCGCCCAGCCCGAGAAACCACTCAGAATATATTTTATATCAAAATCAAGTTTACTTTGGCAGATATCAGATGTACGTTCCCGTCCGCATTGAAGCTCACGGCCGTAGGTGCAGCATTTCCGGCCGCAAATAATGGTCTTGTTCATTTTTCACGGGGCCGTATAAAATCCGACCGTAAGTTCGTACGTAGTGTGCACTTCCCGGCCGTAGTTCCATTGCATTACATTCATATCAGTGAACCTCTTACTTACGGTCGTATTTTTGCGGTCGTAAATACGACCGTAAGTTTACGCAGTGTGAACATAGCCTAAGGATGTTCCCTGTCTAAGGATACGTGCACACTACAGAATTTCCGTGGAGACTTCAAGCGAATTCCTCTGGATGACTTGAAGTTCCACCCGTTCCACGGACTCAATGATATTTGCTGGCGGACTCCGCTGTTTGTCAAAAGAATTGACATGTCCTGCAGGACATACAACAACTGATAAATACTGGAGGACTTGAGATTTTTAACTAGAAATAATTTACAAATCTGTATAACTTTCTGGTATCAGTTGAATTGAAAAATTTTCTTTTCTCCAGGGTACCTCTTTAAGAAATACTTTTAGGCTACGATCACACAACAGTTCTTTTGGACTGCTGTCTTTTTGCGGCCAAAGGCCGTTATTACACAAATGTTGACTATGATTTAGTTGCAAAATGACAGACGTTGAAAAGAATGTCTGTCAAATGGCCAAAAAAAGACACTTGGTTGTCGTAGCCTTAAGCTATGTTCACACTACGTAAGTTTCGTAATAATCACGTCCGTTGTTACAACAGCCGTGATTACTATAAAACTCAAGTAGTGCTGCCTTCTAAGGAATCCCGGATGGAGTGTATACACATAGTATACACTCCAGCTGGGATCCCTAGCGGTGCCGCAAGAATAGCGGTGCCGCATTGAATAGCGGCCGCAGAAAACCCTATCAGTTCACACAATGGAGTGTGCGGCATCCAGCCACACACTCCATTGTGTGCAGCAGGGAATTCAGATGCGGGCGTGCACGGATGCGCCCACATCCGAATTCAGCGGCAGTAAAGATCACTGGCCGATACTGCAGTCCTGGCCGGGATGATATTCTATGACACCAGCCATTCTTGTGACCGGTGACCTGGCCGGTTTACAGAACGGCCAGTGTCTTACAAAGTGGAAAAATCTCCTAATAGTGTATAAATATCTGCCCTATAGTTACACACTGTCAGATACACTGTATGTCCATTCCATGGCCTGGTGTTCATAGTAAAGTAGACTTCTCCGTCCTCATTTGTCTCATACACATGCTCCTTTACTGTCTTGTCATACTTCTCTGTCAAATCCAAAGTTTCAGATTTCATAGGGGATCAGCACTTTCCAATGTCATCTAAAAAAAGAAAAATCAAATGATGTAGTAGTAGTACAATAGATTTCTACATGTAGTAATTGCTTTCTCAAGAAAATGTTTTGCCATTATTGTTATTTTTTTACATGGACTGGATATTGCATGCAAATAGTTAATAGATAACAATATGGTAATTTAGGTAATCTAGATATGGTAATAACTAGAGAAGATCGAATTTACAGTAAAAACATAGAAGAGCGCTTTCTTAGCTTGGCAGTCGGCTTATCAGCCAGCTGCCTTCAAACTCTGTGCTGCTCCAGGGCTGGATCCAGTCCCATGACTGGATCAAGTTTTTCCAGGTACCCGAAGAAGAGTGGCACAGATTTCGAAGGCATCTGGCTGATAAGCCGACTGCTGAGCAAACAAAATGTTTTGGTTAGTTATTACTGTAAATTTGTCCTTAAAGCTTAAAAGTTTTGACAAGTCCTAGGGACATTGCAAAAAACAACAAAAAAAAAAAACTAAGAAAACCAATTATTCCATATTTTCCAAAATGCTATGTCTGGCAGATTCTCTGGAAATGACTTATAGCTGAGAGAAATCTTGATAAAGGCTGGGCAAGATGGAGAAGAAAGGAAAAGTGAGTTACTCTGATAAGAGAAGACACCCCCTGTGAGTCACTGGATGTAACTGTACTGTGATCACTTACAAGGTGTGCAGAGCCTGTGTACCATTGGTATCTACCTCTATATGGGTCAGTGTATGGGGGAATACTAGTCTTTGTATAGTGGATATTATTTAGTACTAAAGCATAAAAGTTTTGACCTAGGGACATTGCAAAAATAAACCCAAATTTTACTTAAAGGAGAAGTCCTGCGAAAAAAAGAGGATGCTCATGGTATCATTTATACCTTTTGCTGCTGGGAATGGCTGGGGTGGAATTGGGTCCAGTGGCCCCTAGAAAGTGCTCTCTATGATCCAGCCGCATACTACGGTAATAATAATTACTACTGAGCTCAGCAGTAAGGAAAATCAACAGCTACTAAGACATGAATTAAATATAATTTGTGATTTAGATGCCCCTTTTATGTTTTTACATATAGACGCTGTGACAGCTATCATCTCTAACCTTTGCCCTGTATCTCAAGCCCGTCTTGTAATAGGAGTCTGACATGGCTGTATCACCAAAGGTGACTGAAGCTATCTTAGCTGAAATATGACAACTGCCGGTACCATTCACTTCAACGCCTAAGAAAAAAAAGACAAGGCAATTGTTAGTGTTCTGGCACTGACACATAAAAGATTGTTGCCCCTCACTAGCAACCCCCCCCCGGAGCAAGCCTAATAGAAATCTCTAACCCCCCACCCCTCCCCGGCGCTCCGATCCGACCGCGGCCCCAGCCAATACTCACCACAGGCTGGAGGGCGAAGGGAGATGCTGGCTGACGGCACGGGAGCCCGGCAGGGGACAGCGGTGAGCGGTGGCGGCGGGACAGGACAGCTGCGGCAGGAAAGGTAAGCGGCTGCAGGGCTGCTGTCTGCCGCCCCCTGCAGGAGCGCAGAATCTCATTTTGCCTCATGGCAGAAGCGGCCCTTCAAGTACCTACTACTTTTTCATCAAAGTAATATTTTTTTCATGTAAATCTTTCCCCTTTTCCTTCTTTCCTGCAGACTATACAGATGTCATGATTAAGTAAGAATGACACCACTGGACACTTTAAAAGGAGGCTGGTGCGTGGCATCATTGTTTCTCTTCTGTTAACCATGGTTATCTCTAAAGAAACACGTGCAGTCATCATTGCACTGCACAAAAATGGCCTAACAGGGAAGAGTATCGCAGCAACAAAGATTGCACCTCAGTCAACAAACTATCGCATCATCAAGAACTTCAGGGAGAGAGGTTCCATTGTTGCCAAAAAGGCTCCAGGGCGCCCAAGAAAGACCAGCAAGCACCAGGACCGTCTCTCAAAGTCTTTCATCTGTGGGATCAGGCTGCCAGCAGTGCAGAGCTTGCTCAGGAATGGTAGCAGGCAGGTGTGAGTGCATCTGCAGGCACTGGGAGGCGGAGACTCTTGGAGCAAGGCCTGGTCTCAAGGAGGGCAGCAAAGAAGCCACTTCTCTCCAGAAAAAACATCAGGGACAGACTGATATTCTGCAAAAGGTACAGGGAGGGGACTGCTGAGGACTGGGGTAAAGTCATTTTCTCTGATCAATCCCTATTCCGATTGTTTGGGACATCTGGAAAACAGCTTATTCGGAGAAGACGAGGTGAGCGCTACCACCAGTCTTGTCTCATGCCAACTGTAAAGCAGCCTGAAACCATTCATGTGTGGGCTTGCTTCTCAGCCAAGGGAATCGGCTCTCTCAGTCTTGCCTAAAAACCCAGCCATGAATTAAGAATGGTACCAGAATGTCCTCCAAGAGCAACTTCTCCCAACCGTCCAAGAGCAGTTTGGCCATCAACAATGCCTTTTCCAGCATGATTGAGCACCTTGCCATAAAGCAAAGGTGGTAACTAAATTGCTTAGGGAACAAAACATAGAGACGTGCATCCAAACTACAGCAACCTCAGCACTACAGATACTAATGTGTATGTGGCGTGACTTGCTAATAGTCCACCCTTCAGATCATGCGGTGCTCATTCATCCATAACAGTTTGTGACTTGCATCCAAACCATATCCAGCAATAGAATGAAGGATGAGGCACTCACCGAACCGTGAATAATTTGTAACTTTATGCTGTAATCTCTCCTAGGACCGGTTTTCCAAATGTGTACCTGAAAAGTAGAGAATAAGGTTCTGTTCACACGGAGCAAAACTGGCAGAATTCCGAATGGCGGAGAACATGTCAATTCTTCAGTGCAGAGAGATGAGGTGCGCAAGCCTCCCATAGACTGTCATTATGACATGTCCGTGTAATAAAGACAACGATCAGCTGATGATCGTTGTCATCAGCTGATCGTTGATATAGGTTAGAACCTATAATTGTCGGGCGCCGACCACGCATCGCTACGTGTAATAGCGGTGCGTGGCGCGTGTGTATAGGCAGTCAACTGTCAATCAGCAGCTGGAGGGTGGGGGGAGGAGTGTGGCAAAAATCCTATTCTCCTGCATATTAGGAGAACGGCTGAACAGAACGATGTAAGTAATACACTGATCTGTTCAGCATTTCTGTCACTAGTTTATGCTGCCCTCATTTAAGGCAGCATAAATCTAGTGACAGATGCCCTTTAAAGAGTACCTGTCATTAGAATAAAAGTTTTGATTGGTGGGGGTCTGAGTGTTCAGACCATGGACCGATCAGGAGAAGAGTCAGGAGAAGGCCGCACTCTGCACGTTTCCTTCTGGCTGTTATGTGACCTTGACTACATAATGTAAGTCTAGGATGCTATTCAGGTCAGACGGACACAAAGCAGGGACAGGAACGCATGGCAGCACAGACTTCGGTCATGGTCTGAACACTTAGACCCTACCCACACATCCACAGTTTTTTCTAATAACAGGTACATTTAAACGCTTTTTATATTTACAATGGTTTTGCTGATGTATATGATGCTAAATACGATACATGCAAATATATGTATATGGAGATGTCTTGCTGTCACTACGGAATTTTTCCGCAAATAGAGCGCCTGTCACGTAATCTACTGTAAGACAAATCTGGGACACGGAGACACCTAATCTCTATGCCATTTGTTCATTAGGTTTAAGCACTGTGTTAGAAGGATTGTATAATTTAGATCTTAATAAATAGGCCAAAGTGTTCAAAATAGCAATACTAAGACTTTCCTATATGCAGAGTTTCTATGAGATTTTATATTTTAATACATGATCAATAAAACAACTGGTTTTAATCTATATATCTCCTATAATACAAGCCCTAAACCAAATATTTAATAAGCCCATACACATATACTGCTGGACCAATAATACCCCGACAATTAAATACAAAATAATATTTACTTTATTAATGAACAAATATCCAAACTAAATTGTATACAAGAAGCAGTGCAAGACATTGGATGGCAAGAAGATACATACCGGTATTTAATACACTGTCGGGGCTGTGCATCCTCTATTCAATGAATAGCAGCCGCACAAAACTGACATGTCAGTTTTGTGTGCCGCCGCTTGTAATCCCGGCCGGAGTGTATACTATGGGGGAGATTTATCAAAGGGTGTAAAATTTAGACTGGTGCAAATTGCCCACAGCAACCAATCACAGCTCAGCTCAGCTCAGCTCAGCTTTCCTTTCAGCACTGTCTAAAGCTGAGCTGTGATTGGTTGCTGTGGGTAGTTTGCACCAGTCTAAATTTTACACCCTTTGATAAATCTCCCCCTATGTGTAAACACTCCGTCTGGGATTCCATTAATTGTCATTGCAATGAATCTTTTGAATTAATCACGGCCGTTGTTGCAAATCGCAACAACGGCTGTGATTAATTAAAAAATATGTTGTGTGAATGTCGCCTAACAAAGTAAGGAAACTCCAATTCTGAGCTAGTTATAGTAATCAATACAGTATGTCAGCATATGTGTCCTTCAGGCCAACTCCTCCAACGCTGTGTTTCGCATGATTGCTTTCTCAAGGGTGATTGCATGATTGCTTTATCAAGAATAAAGCAATCATGTGAAACACAGCGCTGGATGGGTCGGCTTAAAGGACACATATGCTGACATACTGTATTGGTTACTATAACTAGCTATTTTGTTTGTTGGCACTTTTGAATTTCAGAATATATGTGTATATATATATATATATATATATATATATATATATATATATATATATATATATATAATATATATATATATATATATATATATATATATAAATACTGGTATGTGTCTTCTTTGTATCCAATGTCTTGCACTGCTTCTTGAATCTAATTAATTTTAGAGTATGTTTTTCATTCTTTTTGTTCATTAATAAGTATATATTGTTATTTCATTTTCAGTGTATTATTGGTCCAGCAATTTTTGTTGTAGGTTTCTATGGTTTTAATCTATAAATAGATCTCGTATTCTTATTTTCTTTTGAAGTTAGAATTTAGAATTTTTAGGTTTACTAAGAACAATAAAATAACATTGTTTTATTATTAAACAGAGTACTGTAAACTTAGACTAGACAGTCTAGCCAAGATGGAGCCAGATTTATCACAGTTGCTCAGGCAGTTTAAAAATCTAACATTTTTACCTTTGTCTAGTGTAAGTTTCAGTTTGCTAAATTTTTTGCCAAAAAAGGTGGTTGGGGGGAGGGGGGGAGGGGGGTTTACTCACATTTTAACCACACCACTTTGAGAGAAGCCATATCCCTTCTGTAAGTTATGTTATACAATCATAGAAACATACTTATAAGATGGATCAACAGAATAAATAGAATAAATGTGTTTTCGAATGAAACATGTCTTTTTTTTCCATAATTCTATGATATCATGATTTTAGGCACAACTGTAATAAGGCACAGGAAGAAACACTATTTCCCATCTAAGCTTATGGTTTAAAGGGATTAGAGACAAAAATTGATGTTAGATACAATACCTACTACATAACAGAACCTACCTGCCACATATTTTTAGAGTAAAAGACTCCTCCAGGATGGTGACGACAGGAGGAAGGTGAACAATAACTTGAAAGGTTGGTAGCACTAAAAGACAATTGACATTGTGTTCTTAAAGCAAATCTGTTTTCACTAACCTCCCCCCCCCCCCCCCCTAAACCGCTGGTAATGCTCTTCAGATGTCAACTCCTTTCCCGGATGTGTTTTTCAAAATGCTCCTGTGCCATCTTTGGGGTGAAAAATCATCCTTTATTCTGCAGTGTCTATGGGGCCTTGAGCGTCCGTGCTCTAGGCCTGCAACACCATTGGGGTCTTCCTCTAAGCCCCCATCCGGTTTCAAGTAATTCCCCCAGGTAGGCAGGCCCGGACTGGCCATAGGGCAGCTCTGGCAAATGCCGAGCCGACAGTGCAGTGTGTAAAGTTCAAAACGGCCCTGCCAGATAAGGCTAAAGCCGCTCCCACATACACTCTTCTTAAGAGTGTGCTGGACAGAATGTAACATCAATCAGTCGGCTGTATGTGGGGGCAGCAGCAATCCTTATCTGTTACACAGACCGGGCTTCCTGTCAGTGTGCTGACCTGTGCCCTCTGCCGGCCTGTGTGCTTCCTCGCTCCTCCCTGTGCAGCTCCAGGATTCTCCTCCTGCTGGTTCCTTAGTAAGTAAGCAAGCCTGTCTATATCCTCTCTCTCCTCTGTCTGTCCAGCAGTTATCTATCTATCTATCTATCTATCTAACTTCCACAATGGAGAGCACTCCGCTATCAAGGTGTGCTGGGTGCCAGCGGCTGGAGACCGAATCCACGTCTCACTTATACACAGTCCAAGAATCCCGCGGCACAACCAAATATAGTGAAAAAATCCAAGAAGTGTTTATTCCATATCAGGTAGAAAAATACATGCAACGTTTCAATCTCATCACGAGATCTTTCTCAAGCATGCTTGAGAAAGATCTCGTGATGAGATTGAAACGTTGCATGTATTTTTCTACCTGATATGGAATAAACACTTCTTGGATTTTTTCACTATATTTGGTTGTGCCGGGGGATTCTTGGACTATCTATCTATCTATCTATCTATCTATCTCCTATCTATCTATCTATCTATCTAGACAACCAAAAATATACCTGCAGCACTCCAGTCTTGTGGTAGACAAACGGTGAAAATTTATTCCATAAAAAGAAAAACTTGGAACAGCAGTAGCGACGTTTCAGTCCTTCAATGTGGACCTTTTTCAAGCTCAGTGAAAATACACACACAGGTGAGTTATATAGCATACGTGATTTGAATAATTAGTGACGTAGATCACTAAAACATGTGAGGCATAATTAACATAAATTACGTGAACGGTGTTATAAAGTTACAGGAACAACATTTGTTCCAGAGAATATACAGTGTAAATGTGTACAAAAAGTTTACAAAAAGTTACAATGCTCAATAAATAAATCAAACAATACGGATCGGATCTGGTTCACCCACATAGTAGTATGACCTTTCTTCATGATGTTGGACCGCACGCTGCCGTGGAACGCACGGCCATATTATGGAAAGCATGCATAGAGGTATTAGCGTCCTAGGTTGCTGAGCAACCTAATCACATGGAAAGCATGTTTTGTGACGAATCTCGGGCACAGTAATCAAGCAGGATGTATTAGGGATGTAACGCCGCTTGTATCGCTGAGAGTCCAACCTATTAACACAGTATCCCCGAGTTGTGATACTTGATCTTGTTGCCTCGCGACCACACTGAAGCTTGGATATCACTGGGTAACTGTGGGGGCTCACCAGCAGACGGCTCAAGGTAAGATGTCAAATCCTGTTGAATATAGCATAAAGTGAGCATATACCTCAATACTAAAGATGTTGATGCTTGTTAAAGGTCATACTTAGTGAGGAACATTCATTCCGATCCGATAGATAAGCTTGATAATAGTGCAATCTATGAGAAAAAGAAAATTAAATGTTATTACAATTGATCATGTCATAATAAAGTTCTAGGTGCATTTTCTATACTCAAAGAATGGAGAGAAAGGAGCAACATGATTACAGGTAATAAATATGAAATATGTAAAAATTTATCTCTGAAGACAATACCGAGGTAGGATCTTAAAATCAACATTGAGTCCATTGGGTTTTAGAGAATTAAAATGAAAAATCCACTGTAGTTCTCTGTGTTTTAACATAGCCACCCTATCACCCCCTCTGCTTGGAGGTGGGATGTGATCAATAAACATAACTTTAAGATCATTTTCCCTATGTCCATGTTCACAAAAATGTTTAGGGACTGGGAGATCTTGTTTATTCTTACGAATCGTGTACCTGTGTTGGGTTATCCGGGTCTTTACATCGTATGTGGTTTCACCCACGTATAATAACTTACAGGGGCACCACAAAACATATATCACAAACTCGGAATTGCAATTGATGAATTTCCTGATATGAAAGCTTTGTCCTGTTTGAGGATGTATGAATTGACTACCCTTTTGTACATACCTACAGTTTACACAATTGCCACATGGAAAACAGCCTGTCGACCGGGGACCCAAGAATGTAAGTGATGGGGTTCTAGAACTAACTACTTCAGTTTTAACCAGCATATCCCTGATGTTCCTCACTCTTCTGTATGACATTAATGGTCTCCCCCTAAATGCCTCAATATTGGAATAATTGTGTTGGATTATCCAACACAATTATTCCAATATTGAGGCATTTAGGGGGAGACCATTAATGTCATACAGAAGAGTGAGGAACATCAGGGATATGCTGGTTAAAACTGAAGTAGTTAGTTCTAGAACCCCATCACTTACATTCTTGGGTCCCCGGTCGACAGGCTGTTTTCCATGTGGCAATTGTGTAAACTGTAGGTATGTACAAAAGGGTAGTCAATTCATACATCCTCAAACAGGACAAAGCTTTCATATCAGGAAATTCATCAATTGCAATTCCGAGTTTGTGATATATGTTTTGTGGTGCCCCTGTAAGTTATTATACGTGGGTGAAACCACATACGATGTAAAGACCCGGATAACCCAACACAGGTACACGATTCGTAAGAATAAACAAGATCTCCCAGTCCCTAAACATTTTTGTGAACATGGACATAGGGAAAATGATCTTAAAGTTATGTTTATTGATCACATCCCACCTCCAAGCAGAGGGGGTGATAGGGTGGCTATGTTAAAACACAGAGAACTACAGTGGATTTTTCATTTTAATTCTCTAAAACCCAATGGACTCAATGTTGATTTTAAGATCCTACCTCGGTATTGTCTTCAGAGATAAATTTTTACATATTTCATATTTATTACCTGTAATCATGTTGCTCCTTTCTCTCCATTCTTTGAGTATAGAAAATGCACCTAGAACTTTATTATGACATGATCAATTGTAATAACATTTAATTTTCTTTTTCTCATAGATTGCACTATTATCAAGCTTATCTATCGGATCGGAATGAATGTTCCTCACTAAGTATGACCTTTAACAAGCATCAACATCTTTAGTATTGAGGTATATGCTCACTTTATGCTATATTCAACAGGATTTGACATCTTACCTTGAGCCGTCTGCTGGTGAGCCCCCACAGTTACCCAGTGATATCCAAGCTTCAGTGTGGTCGCGAGGCAACAAGATCAAGTATCACAACTCGGGGATACTGTGTTAATAGGTTGGACTCTCAGCGATACAAGCGGCGTTACATCCCTAATACATCCTGCTTGATTACTGTGCCCGAGATTCGTCACAAAACATGCTTTCCATGTGATTAGGTTGCTCAGCAACCTAGGACGCTAATACCTCTATGCATGCTTTCCATAATATGGCCGTGCGTTCCACGGCAGCGTGCGGTCCAACATCATGAAGAAAGGTCATACTACTATGTGGGTGAACCAGATCCGATCCGTATTGTTTGATTTATTTATTGAGCATTGTAACTTTTTGTAAACTTTTTGTACACATTTACACTGTATATTCTCTGGAACAAATGTTGTTCCTGTAACTTTATAACACCGTTCACGTAATTTATGTTAATTATGCCTCACATGTTTTAGTGATCTACGTCACTAATTATTCAAATCACGTATGCTATATAACTCACCTGTGTGTGTATTTTCACTGAGCTTGAAAAAGGTCCACATTGAAGGACTGAAACGTCGCTACTGCTGTTCCAAGTTTTTCTTTTTATGGAATAAATTTTCACCGTTTGTCTACCACAAGACTGGAGTGCTGCAGTTATATTTTTGGTTGTCTACGTAAATACACCCGTGGGTCAGGGTGCAACCGCTGGCACCCAGCAATCACTCATCATTCGAGTGCCGTACCACTTTAAAGCATCTATCTATCTATCTATCTATCTATCTATCTATCTATCTATCTATCTCAGCCTTTAGATTAGACATGGATTGGGCGTGCTTGAGGAAGTCTGGGTCATGTAAACTTGAATGTTGCAGATTGGAATGAATTCTTTAAGGGCATCACTATTTGGAGTGTTGTCCCGTACCAACCCTTCTGTTGACCTGTACTGTACTTCTTACCTCTGTTTTGTTTGCTATTCCAAAAACTTTGGCTGTTCTGACTACCTAGCATCACATATCTGGCTTAGCTTGGCTACTATTATCCAACCCTTGTCTTCCTAATCTCAATTTACACTTTACTGCCAATACTCCATCTACTGTACGTTCACTTCTAGATCGGGCAGATCATGCTTCTGTACCCATTTTCTTAGTATAACCTTTCTGTTACGTTTAAAGAGACCTTTACACCTGTCATTGCTAATAGCAACCATTTTCCAATCATTTCAAATAATTCCCATTAGGTTTGATTGTCATCCTGTAATGTAAACTGTACATTGTTAGGGTTACAACCAATCACTGAAAAAATTCAAAAAATTCATCTCTTTGAGATCTAGTGCAGTATTAACCTCTACTCACCTGTAACTCCACAATGGGACACTAAATAAAAAGAAAACAATATTTAATGATGTATGAGAGGGGATTGTATATTGTATATACAGTATGTATTAAGCTTGGTAGTGAGATATCTAAAATATTCTTAATCTCTAAGATGCAGCTGAATGTCATTCTACTCATGTTTCAAGGTCAGGTCTCCTGGTTACATAGAACTATTAATGCTCACAATGGTATAGGGGTAGGGTCCATTAAAGGGTCCATATTAAGACTATGTTCACGCTATGGAAGAGATCGGCCGTTTCGTGACCCCGGACGGGTCACGGAACGGCCGGTCCCTGCCCGGATGATCCGTCCGGCCACAGAGCTCTGATGTGGGTGGATCACCGCGCGCCCGCATCAGAGCTTCCCATAGCACATAGTGAAGCAAAAGTCTGGAGCCGCTTGCTTCACTGTGTGAACAGACAGGGTTTTCTACGGCCGCAATTCATTGAATTGCGGCCGCAGAAAACTAACATGTCAATTCTTTGCGGCGCCACACAGGATCCCGGCCGGAGCATATACGATGTGTATACGTTCCGGCCGGGATCCCATTGAAGCAGTGTTCCACTCCGCAGAAAGTACGGCCGTTGTTGCCGATGGCAACAACGGCTGTACTTTTACGTAGTTTGAACATAGCTTAACCCTTTAAGGACCGTGCTAACTTTCGTTTTTGCGTTTTTGTTTTTTCCTCCATGTGCTTAAAAGGCCATAGCACTTGCATTTTACACCTACAGACCCACATGAGCCCTTATTTTTTGCGTCACTAATTGTACTTCGCAATGACAGGCTGAATTTTTCCATAAAATATGCTGCGAAACCAGAAAAAAATGATATGCGCAGTGAAATTGAAAAAAAACGCAATTATTTTTCTTTGGGGGGGCTTCTTTTTTTTACGCCGTGTGTCCTATGGAAAAACTTAGTTGTTATATATGTTCCTCAAGTCATTACGATTAAAACGATATGTAACATGTATAAATTTTATTGTATCTGATGGCCCGTAAAAAATTAAAACCATTGTTAACAAATATACGTTCCTTAAAATCGCTCTATTCCCAGGCTTATAGCGCTTTTATCCTTTGGTCTATGGGGCTGTGTCAGGTGTCATTTTTTGCGCCATGATGTGTTCTTTCTATCGGTACCTTGATTGCGCATATGCCACTTTTTGATCGCTTTATATTACATTTTTTCTGGATTTGATGCGACCAAAAATAAGCAATTTTGCACTTTGGGATTTTTTTGCGCTTACATCGTTTACCGTGCGAGATCAGGAATGTGATTAATTAATAGTTTGGGCGATTACGCACGCGGCGATAGCAAACATGTTTATTTATTATTATTTATTTGTAAAATGGGAAAAGGGGGGTGATTCAGACTTTTATTAGTGGAGGGGATTTTTATATTAATAAAAACACTTTTTTTTCACTTTCCCTTACAGTAATATGAAGCCCCCTGGAGGACTTTTATATACACAGAACTGATCTCCCATTGAGATCAATCCTGTGTATATAATAGAGCAATGATCCATCAGATCGGTGCTCTATTATAATGGTCTGCTGCAGACCATCTTAATAGATTGCCCAGCCGGGATCAGCGTCATTCCGACGCTGAGCCCCGGCCGGCTCATTAGAACGAATCTCCCCTCCGCGATCGCATCGCGGGGGGGAGATCCCCCACTGGACACCAGGGAGAGGGGGCACAGCTGCTATTCAAATGCAGCTGTCAGCTTTGACAGTGGCATTTTGAATAGTTAATTAGCCGGCGATCGGCCGCGCCGGCTAATACACGCAGTCCCTGGCTGCACTTAGCAACCGGGGACCGTGCGCTGCAGAGAGGGCTCACGCCGGGAGCCCTCTCTGTTTGCTCTTAACGGCCGCATGACGGGTATACCCGTCATGCGTCGTTAAGAGGTTAAAGGGGTTATCCAGTTAGATAAAATATATGTTGAATCATCTCCCCTTTTGGAGACTAACAATTCATTCTATACATGTTTTTGACTTTTCTGTCTACTTCCCTGAGCTCTATGCTGAAGACATAGAAAACTGTATCTGAGCTGTTCAGTCCATCTCTGGTCTCAATCCCCTTCTCCCTCTGGCTGATGTAAATATGTCCCTATCTGTAACTTTGTAATGCTGGGAGGGTTAATCACAGTGAGTTCATCAGCAACTTGACCTCAGATTACCCTCCCAGCATTAGGGTATGTGCACACTGAGCAATTCTCGAGGAATTGAAGCAGAAAGTTTTCAGGCAGAATTCAAGCAGAATTTAAGCCCCCCATTGACTTCTATAGGATTCCTCCAGCAGATTTACAGCAGAAAATTCTGCTCGGAAATTGTGCAGTGTGAACAACAGATTAGAAAACCCATTGAACGTGTAACGCCTGGAGTAGTGGATCCACTGAACCGTCACTAGCGATGGCACTAACCTCACCAGGGAGCGGAGTCTAAGGGGCTGCTGGTTTTCACCAGAGCCCGCCGCAAGGCGGGATGGACTTGCTGCGGCAGGCGACCCCCAGGTCGCTACCCCTGGCTTGGTTGCTAGTGACGGCAGGCGAGGCGTGGCAGGAGCAGTAGGCAGGAGATGGTGCTGGCAGAGGTCTGTAGGCGTAATCGCAGGTGACAGCTGAACACAGAAGCAATAGTGTAACAGAGGAGCAGGAACCAGGAACAAGGACTAGGGACCAGGTAGCGGACAGAAATCAGGAACAACAGGGGGCTGGGCCAAACGCTATGGGAAGCATGTAGAGGCTCCAACACCTGTAGTGGGGCAGGGCTGGAATTTATAGGAAGTGATTAGTACACCTTCCAATAAGGGGCGGACTGGCCCTTTAAATCTGAGACAGCCGGCGCGCGCGCGCCCTAGGAGGCGGGGACGTGCGCGCCTGCCGGCACAGCGGGTGACAGGAGCGGGGCGAGGTAAGGTGCCCCCCGGGGCCGAACTAGCAGGAACTAGTCCCTGTACATGGACCCCGGCAGCTGCATGGAGAGGTCGCAGCGGTGGTCCGGAGCACGGGACACCGCCGCGACCGTGACAGAACACAATGGGATTTTGCTCTGTACATATTTTACGGGAGGAATTTCAAGCTGAAATTCCTCTTCAATTCCTCACCTAATTTCTCGCCTTTTCCTCAGTGTGTGCAGTGTCCCAGAACATACAGACTACTACTCCTATTATGGCCATTTCTCTTGCTGTGTCAATGCCTGTTCTGGTAAGTGTTTGCACTGCAACTGCTGCTGGTTTTCCCCTAGTATTCTCTGGTATTGTGCATTTTCATGTGTATTGTCATGTATTCCTGTGTATTATTACAGTGTACAGTGGTATGCAAGGCTGTTGATCACGTGACCTGTAACCATGGTTCCTCCAATGGCCGACTAGCTCTGGCCAGGAGCAACCATGTGACCTCCCACTTCCTGCTGACAAGAGAGTTGAGCCCCGGCTTCCAAGCAAGGAGGTTGTGTGGTTCTATCCTCTCCCACAGAAGAGTGACTAAGTCTGCTGCTATATTCCAGTCTTCGGCTGTTTCTGCCTGCTCAAGTGACCGGATTCTTCTCTCTCATCTGGGTGTCATTCCGTTATCTCTCATCATCGCTACAAGGATTCACAGCAAGTATTATTCTCAAGCTAATCCACCCAGCAACGCTATTTCTCTCATACTCCTACTCCCATCATCCGGCACGTATTCTCACAGCCTATGCAGCACCACTCCTGCCTTATTTGTCAAAGCCTGCTATATACCCGGTTGCATCCGGACAGAACTGTTGCTACTAGTTACCTCATCTATAATAAAACCGCTGTTACTGAACCCTGGCATTGGTGTCCACTAACTGGTGCCCTGACTAAGTGCAGCGAAGAATCGCATGCCCATCATCACCCGCAGATTCCACAGACCGGCCCTACAGCTGTGCTGCCCTCAGGCCTATACCGTGACAAGTATAACCCCTGCAGCTGCCCCGGTCATTGCCCGCTCATAACACCAGCACTGCGGAAGTGGCCCCCAGGGGCCAGGGCATCGCATGTGCACATACCCTCACAAAGAAGCTACAAAGTTGCAGGTAAAGTCGGCCAGGGACTTATTTACATCAGAAGTCTCAGAAGGGAGGGGGGAGGAGGGAAAGGCAAAGAGAAAAGCTCACACACAGATTTTTGTATGTGAGCAGCAGCTCAAAACTGGGGGAAGAAGACTGAAAATATAATGACATGTATGGAATGAATTATTCGTTTCCAGAAAGGGGGATGATTTAACATATATTTTACCTAACCAGATAACACTTTTAAAAACTTTGGGGGAGATTTATCAAACCTGGTATAAAGTGAAACTGGCTCAGTTGCCCCTAGCAACCAATCAGATTCCACCTTTCATTTTCCATAGTGTCTGTGAGGAATGAAAGATGAATTCAGATGGGTTGCTAGGGGCAACTGAGCCAGTTTTACTTTGCACCATGTTTGATAAATCTCACCCTTAGTTTTTGGGAACTTGGTGAACTAAGGTGACTGATGTGACTGAAGTGGAGTGGGAAACTGAATGAGTAAATGTGGCTGTCATGAATGATGTTACTTACAATGTCCTCAACAGCCCTTTAGTCTCTATTAAAAGTGAGGATTCGAAAATTCACTCAAAAAAAACAAACAACCAAAAATAAATAAATAACAGGCATGGTAATATGAACATATTCAGAGTACTATTTTAATTGTGTGTAACACAGGAGATACTGTATATGTGAGTGACATGAAACATGGTAGGGGCAGTGCTGAACTTTGCATAGGCTGTAAGAACTCTATGGGGTAATGAAAGTGACAAATTCTGTATATTGTATATATTGTATACCCACATACTAGTCCGCTACTCACCTGTCTGGCCCTGCTTGTATATAGGCTTGTCAGTCTGAATGAGCGTTGCGGAGCCTACAGTACCTACCAGAATGTATTTACTATTTGACGTCTGTGTTTTTGACCCAACAAGAGAGATATGAGCGACCACCACTTCTTCTTTGCCTCCTTCTGGAGGAGGTGTCTGCACAAGCAAAGCATGGAGTCATAATAATATATGCATTTTACAGAACTGAGGTCAACCATGAACATTTACAGGGAAAATTTGGATTACAAGTAACTTGGTTTGAGAGCGCTCTGCAAGACAAGCTAATAATTTAGAAAAAAAGTTGGTAAATGAGCAAGATTTCCTTATACAAGCCCCCTTTTGTCCCTATCCTGATACTGTACTGGGTAGAAAGCCCTTTCATTTTAACCCACAGCTACCTGACCAACTCTGCCAGTGATCAGATGCCTTCCGGCTCTCCTCTGGTGCCCGTACGAGTCACTGCATTTTCCCTCTGACCCCTGAATTACTCTTTTACCGATAGCTGCCCCAGGCAGCCGCCACTAGTACCAGCAGGTACCAGCACCAGCAAGTTTGCAGCCACCTGGGTCCCTGTGTGTGTGCAGGGAGAGTTAACTGTTTAACCCCTTCTTTACTGTTAGTGGTTTTTATTGATACAGAACACCTTACCTATTATATTTTTGGGTTGTGGAACAAATCATCTGCATTTCCATTATTTCTTATTGAAAAATTTGCTTTAACATCAGTAGGTTGGTGTGTGGAAGTGTAGAAGCAGTGATCCAAAAGCGGGACCAGGACCAATTATTCCCTCTCAGAGACAGGCGCAGGTGTAGGCCACACCTGCGCCGGTCTCAGAGAGGGAATCTTTGGTCCTGGTCCCGCTTTTGGATTGCTACTGCTACAATATAAATAAAAACCAACCCCACCAAAGTGTCCGGCATTCGCAGTCAATCGCTCTACAAATTTAATTGCGGGGGTCAATATTGACACAAAATGCACAAGATATATTATACGCCCAAGCTCTAACGCAACACACAAGGGTCATATCATAAATGATACATAAGTAGTGTGCATATCCAATAACCAACATCAGGACATGGGAATCTGTGATTGGCTCTTATGATCCTGGGCATATTTGTTATTCCATGTATCTATTGTTGATAGTGACCATGACAACTTGACATAATGTGTCACTGAAAGTGAATACAGTGCACACTGCTGGTTGTTCTTATGTATCATTGATGACATGACCCTTGTGTGTTGCGTTAGAGCCTGGGCGTATCATATACTTTATGCATTTTGTGTCAGTATTGACCCCCACGATTGAATTTGTAGAGCGATTTAATGGAAATGCTAGACACTTTGGCAGGTTGTTTTTTTAATTATATTGTATGATCGGGCCCTTGACTATTGAGCTCTGTATATGTATTTGTTGGTCTCCTGATGAACCCGAACTAAGGGGGAAATTCATTGAGAGCCTGGGCGTATCATATACTTTCTGCATTTTGTCTCAATATTGACCCCCGCAATCGAATTTTTAGTGCAATTAAATGCGAATGCCTCACACTTTAGTGGGTTGCTTCTTGTTTACATTGTATGACTATTGAGCTCTATATATGTGTTTGTTGGTCCCCTGATAAACCTGAAATAAGGGAGAAACACGTCGAGACCCTGGTGTCAGATGTGTGTATAGCAACATAGCAAACTAAATTTTGGCTATATTTTGTGGGTCCATTTTTTGATTGTTAATATAGGATTATTCACCATAGTGTATTGCAAGAAGTGATCTCACATTTGGTATCTTGAAATTTGAGAATTTCCTCCTGGACTATATTTACTATTATTTTTTTATTTTAATGCGTATATTAAAATATAGGGGGACATTTCTCAAACTAATTGCGCCTGTTTTTAGTCTAATATATCTAGTTTGCGCTCAAAATAAATCTAATATGAATTTAGGAAGCTTTTTTAGACAAGACTATCATAATTAGATGCGGCTTTTTGAATTAGATTTTTTTGTTGTTAATTAGATCGAAAGTGCGGCAGAATTTTTTTTTAGCTAAATTTATTAACTGCTCAATTTTTTAAAAAGTTGCATATATTGGTGCATCGCTACGTCTGCTCCGAACCAGGTGAATTTAGTTTTTAGATTTGTTAGTAAATATCCCCCATAGTGTTTTTAAATGACATGCCCCAGTGATACTTTGTTTTGTAGTACATGTAATAGGAGTATCTGTGGATCTCATTGCTCAGTGATATTTGATATTGAATCCATACCTGAAATTGTATACACTTAAATAATTGTGATTCTGTCACCATTTCTTGGAATAGGATATTATCTTCTACACCATACTGTAAGGTGACAGTCACCCTTAGAGTCTCTGGAGCCCCACGGACATCCACACAAGCTGTTTCATTGGAGGGAAAGTGAATCTCAGTTGGAACCAGCAGTCAGTAACTTCTGGGGAAGACAATGGAACACATTGATAATTCACATTGTTTGCTTTCTCCCCTCGTACCTCTTGGTACTATTGTGATAGTCATCATTTCATTCATCCTTGTAGTTTATTTCCCGGTTTGGCTCAATGTCCTCAGGTTATAGCTGGTGCCTCCCTGTCTCTTGCTTTCTCTGCCAGAATTTTTTTTAATAACCTACAACTGTCTTGTAGCAATAGACTTCCTTAACCTGTCTGGTTCTGCCTTGCACACATGCACCTGTCAGCAGACACTAAGCAGTACAAAAAATAAAGCTTAAAGGTATTCTCAGCTCATGCAAAGACCCAGCTCAGCGACCAGGTAGTGTATTTTGTAGTTTCATCTCTTAGCTGTAGTATTGGGGATAGCAAATACAGTGAGTGACAGCATGACCTGAGCCTTAGGGTACTTTTATGCAGAGTGATTATCTGCTGATGACAGCCTGATCAATAATTTAAATGAGCGCCGATCTGCTAGATGGGTGCTCGTTTACTGAGCCTATTACACAGCTCGATGATCATTTAGCAAGGGCTGCACAGACATCGTTAGCGATGTCTGTGCAGCCCTTGTCCTTAACTGTAATACATTACCTCTCCACGGTCTGATTGTTCTCGGTTGATCGATGTCTCTATTTCATGGAACAATAATCAGACAAATTTGGCCTGCTTCGGCCAATCGCTCGTGTAAAAGACAATAGCTCGTGTAATAAAGATAACGATCAGCTGAGGAGGCTATCATTGGCTGATCGCTCTCTTTCAACAAGTTCAAAAATGTAAAAAAAAATCACCGTCCACCACTGTGCATCGCTACGTGAAAAAGGAGGTGCATGGCTGATGAAAGATATATAGAAAATAATAATAATGATGGTTAGCTTTCCACGCTTCTCTGCTGTCTTTGGGATCCCCTGCTAGCGACAGCTGCTGCAGACACTTTCGAGCCCGTCTTTGAAGTGAATGCCTGCTCAGCCAATCACTGGCCGCAGTGTTGTCCTGTCTCAGCCAGTGATTGGCTGAGTGGCCTGTCACTGCAGAGACAGAATAAGAATTACCTAAGTAAAAACCTGCAGTTCTGGAAGTTTTGCTTTCTTCTTGCATGTATGGCATGTCACCAATGACGCCAATGATTTGCTGCAACAACATGTGAGCAATTTATGTGATGTCACCGCAGCAGGCTCAGTGGGTGACAGTGGCATTACAGGGAAGTAAATATTTTATTTTTGAGCAGATTCCAGGCAAAAGACACTTTTTTCGAAAATTTTAGAAGCATAGCACATAACGTAGCATGGCACTAGGATAACCAGGAAGTTGGACATGTTTTACATCACATATAGCCCACTATTCATCTAATTAACAGGTCATAACTAGAGATGAGCGAACCTTGAGCATGCTCGAGTCCATCCGAACCCGAACTTTCGGCATTTGATTAGCGGTGGCTGCTGAACTTGGATAAAGCCCTAAGGCTATGTGGAAAACATGGATATAGTCATTGGCTGTATCCATGTTTTCCAGACAACCTTAGAGCTTTATCCAAGTTCAGCGGCCCCAGCTGATCAAATGCCGATCGTTCGGGTTCGGATCGACTCAAACCCGAACCCGGTTTGCTCATCTCTAGTCATAAAATAAGAGAAAAATATAACCCTTTCAAAACTTTATAACTATCCATTAACATTTATATAAAGTCTTTCTTCTATACTTGTGCTCCTTAATATTTCAAAAATAGCTTGCATGTATTGCATGTAATCTTATAAGAAATTTTGCTTACATGGATGAACTCTGTCCAGTGGTTGAGGAGATGAAGCAGTAAGTCAGTAGCAGCAGCTGGGGACACATCATTTTTTGGAAATAAGGAAAGTTCTCTTTTCTGAAGAGTAGTTGCTGAATGCAGCAGATCGCCCCACCTCACGTCCTCACCATGGTTCTTGTCTTCATTGCCAGTTGTTGACTATCTGCTTACAGTTTTGATCAGGTCACCAGTACATCCGTGTCCCAGTCTGCTTTCTTTTCCTTACGGCTTTGTATAAATTATTCTCTGTCTGTCTTGCCAGCTCACCTTACCTGGACTATGATGTCTCTACATTTATTAATGTTATGACTCCACCTACTCTTAGGTGTGTGGATGGAAATGCTTACTGTCTAATGAAATCCTTTTTGCAGATGATGCCAAAAGTGAATTAAATATATATATATATATATATATATATTTGTATATATATGTGTGTAGAGTATAACTATGTATATACTGTACAGTGTATGTTTGTGTATATGTAGACTATACACTGACAAGCAAAAATGTCTTGAACTTTTGACTTTAAGGCTCCCTATTGCACCATACACTACAGCTTTGAATGTGAGACTACCATTATTTTATAGACAATCTTCGGCTATCTCATACTTATATTTGACTTGAAACTATTTAACATATTGTTAATTATTCAGATTCTTCTCATGGAACAAACTTTCATCTTGTAGGCTATGTTCACACTACGTAAAAGTACTGCCGTTGTTGCCGATGGCAACAACGGCCGTACTTTTGCCGCGGTGGAACAATGCCTGTTGTTCTATGGGATCCTGGCCGGAGCGTACACACATTGTGTGCGCTCCGGCCCGGATCCCATACGCCGCTGCAAACAACTGACATGTCAGTTTTCTGTGGCCGGAATTCAGTGAACCATGTACCATGTGCAGGTCTCCTGGTTCACATGAGTCCCTACACTAACTCACCACCGTGTCAGTCAGCAACCGCCAACCCCGCAAAGCGAGCACAAACAGGGAAGGGAGGCCATAGAACGGCTCTGCAACCCCACTGTCACAGGACCAATCCCCAAGGACCCCCCAAAACTCAGCAGGCACCACTGGCGGAGAAAGCTGCCACCAGGCAACACAAGGATGAACATGGTCTTATCACTCACCATTGCTCCAGCAGGTAGAATGGGAAGAATAGGAGGTACTAGTCATGTGAGCACAGGTGCCTCCTGCTGATTGTAATCACGTTTGGTCTTACCAGGATGAGTGCAAACACTCAGAAAAGAGAGAAACATAAAATAGGGATAAGGAGAGAAAGGAGCTCTGCACCTCACACCTATTATTTGGTTCCTATCCATCTTGACTGCTTTCTTAAAAGCGTTTTCAATCACTTGTTCAGGGTTTTCTCTTTACTGCAATGTCTGCATCAATAATCGGGACTGTAATAAAATTGGCATATTCACTGTTGATTCTATGCAATCTAATAAACTGACTAGGTAGTACAGAATTTTTCACATGCTGGGGGGGGGGGTGAAATCTTTTGTAATGATACAACGAATTGGTTGCTGTAAGTTCCTGAAAATCTTTAGTGTAGATCTTTTTATCTCTTATATGTGCTGTTATAGGTGCTGTTTTTCAATTTTTTTTCAAATTTCCAACTTTCCAAATTCTGCTCTAAATTGAATATTAATAGAATTACAATAAAATCCTGAAATTTTCCCCTAGACCCCTCTCACACAATCACACATCATCCAAATATGTACCCCAACATTGGATATTTTTTACATATGGACTATTAACTGACTAGATATAATCCTCTTGCAAAAAGATTTGCTAGGGGTGGGGTCTGTAGGGCGTTGTTGGTATTGATTATATAGTCTGTTTGTTTTTTTTTTAAATCTAATATGATGAAACAGAGTAATAGAAAACAGTGCAGATGTAAACCTAGCCGAACATGACAATTTGTAAGTTTATTATTCGAGATGTAATTTCAGCACTTCTCTGGATTTACTATACACTGCAGCATGTGAATGAGTGAGTGATCTTTATTTGTATACTCAGGTGCCTTATGACGTATATTAAGCACCTTAGTTACACAGACAACAAGAGCATGACAATGGTAACTTTATTGGGGTAAGCAATAGTATGTTGGTCACAGCCAACCAGGATACACAGCCCAATCCAACAGGAAAACTAAGAATAGGCTAGAAAGAAATGAACAAAATAATCCCTACTCAACCTTCTCTTGTACTCCGCTTGTATATACTTTCAAAAAGACAATGTTAGTCTAACAGAATTTAAAGGGAATCAGAGGGCAGCATGATATAGAGACAGGACCCTGAAATTAGCTTTTACTTTTGTTATGACTAGAAAGACTTAGTGTCAGGAATCAGGTGATACAGACACGACAAGACAGTGAGCTCTAGGTCTGAACCCACCCACTGTCACCTGCCTGCTTGCCTCAATCGACCCTAGGCGGTCGCGGACAACCACGAAGACGTTCCCTACGCTGCGTAAGTGAACACACAGAACAATACAGACAGACAAACACAATAGAGAGTAATGAACGATCCGGGTCAAACCACACTAGCAACAAGGTACAGAATCAGGAAAACAAGGAATAGTCTAAGTCCAGGCAAAGGTCAAAACACGAGTAGTCAAGCAAAAGGAATCAGGATGGGGATAACAGGAAAAGGACAGGGTGAGCTGGGACTAGAACTGATCTATGAACTGATCTAATAGCCAGCGATGTACTGCTGGTTGGCTCTGAACTATATACCAGAGGGAGGGTCCTGGACCAGAGCTAATTGGTCCGGACTCCTAATGAGCAAAACACAGCAGCTGCATCGCTGCATGCAGAGTGGCTGAACTGAAAGCCACTCACCCTGAGCGCAATGCCACTCAGCTGTGTCTCGGTCGGACGACAGCCAATCACGTGACCCCACGGCGTCTCTGGTCGCTAGGGACGCCGTCGGGTCTCCGTGACGTCACCCGGCCCCGGCCGGCGGAGGCGGAGCGACGGCGCTGCGCTCCAGCCGGGGCAGACATCGCTGGAGCACGGTCAGGTAAGTTGCTGACACTTAGGTTGCGTTTACACTGAGAGATTTATCTGACAGGTCTTTGAAGCCAAAGCCAGGAACAGGCTATAAACAGGGAACACGTCATAAAGGAAAGACTGAGATTTCTCCTCTTTTCAAATCCATTCCTGGCTTTGGCTTCAAAATATGTCAGATAAATCTCTTAGTGTAAATTAGGCAGTCCTATTAGGCAGTCGCAGTCCTATATGCTATAATGATGTATTATTACAAATACTTTCAATTCCTGGAGACCTGGTATGCTCCAATTATTATAGGCTGAGGTGACCAGAAGAGAAGTTTTTAGGCAAAATTTTTAAGGATTAACCATAAACAATTGCAAATGAGATCGTGGTGTTTTCTTTTCAGTCTGACACAGTGCTCTCTGCTGCCCCCTCTGTCCATATCCCCATAGAAAACCTATCCTGCTCTGGACAGTTCCTGTCACGGCAGCAGAGAGCACTGTGTTAGGGCGGGTTCACACTACGGAATTCTCGCGGACAATGTCCGCGGAATTCCGTCAGCTGTCTGCCCGCACGGGCACGCGCTTTTCCGCCGGCTCCATAGACACCATTCTATGGGCCGGCGTATTCCGCGATCCGCTAAAAGAAGTGACATGACACTTCTTTCAGCGTATAGCGGAATACGCCGGCCCATAGAATAGTGTCTATGGGGCCGGCGGAAAGGCGCCCAGATGTGCGGGCGGACAGCTGACGGAATTCCGCGGACATTGTCCGCGAGATTTCCGTAGTGTGAACCCGCCCTTAGACTGGAAATCAAACAACACTTCCTGCAGGACACACAGCAGCTAATAAGTACTAGAGGACTTGAGATTTTTTTTTTTAATGGAAGTGTTTTGCAAATGTATATATATATATATATATATATATATATATACACAGTATATATATATATATATATATATATATATATATATATATATATATATATATCTTTTTGAAACCAGTTGCTCTAAAAACATTTAGGGTGATAAAGGATTACCTTGTTAGGAAGTCAAATCATGTAATCCAAAATATAACTAATATTATAATATTAATAATATAAATGTAATATTCCAATGGCAGTAACAACGCAATATAGTCATTGTCTAATAGCAAAACATTTTTTTAAGCCGCAGGGTTAATCCAAATACCCTTAAGACAAATACTCTTAATAAGATGTGTGCACATAAGTTTAATTATCCTTCCAGAAACTTAATAAAGTGAAAACAATCTGTTCCTGATCTTTATACAATGATGGTGAGATGCAATGGATACCACTCTGAATATCCCAATAGAGGACGTTAATAAAAATATATTCTGAGTTCTCTGCCCTGCTCTGAACTCCCTCTTCTCCCCCTCCATTCACGGCACTCATATAAACAGCGTCCCTGGCCTGCTGTCTCTGCACTCTGTGATGCCAACCGGCCCTTGTGAGGTCAAGTTGCTGGTGACTTTGCTCTGATTAACCCTCCCGGCATCACCATCCGTCCAGGAATGCTGTTTACATGAGTGTGGTCATTTAAAATGTATTTTATTTAGCTGAATAACCCCTTTAAGGCTATGTTCACACAACATATTTTTTAATCAATCATGGCCTTTGTTGCAATTTGCAACAATGGCCGTGATTATTTAAAAAATACTTTCAACTGAAAAGGAATGCGATCCCTAGCGGCCGCAGCGAAAACTGACATGTCATTTTTCATTGAATAGCGGCTGCACAGAACTGAGAGTTCACACAATGGAAAGTGCAGCTCCGGCCGCACGCTCCATTGTGTGCAATGGTGAATTAGCGCGGGCGCACACAGATGCCGGGATAAACTTTACTGATACAGGCCATTATGTGACACGGCTGGGTCATAGAACGGCCGGTGTCTTACGTGTGTGAACTTATATCTTATGTGTGAACCCAGCCTAAGTATGCATGTACACATGAATATAATGGCCTGACTTTAAGTATTTTATTGTAATGAATAAAAAGGAGTTTAATATTGTAGCTCACTCACTGTCTAGCTAAATACAGTCAATTAGCCAAGTATTACACAGCCGGTCTAAAGTCTATTTATCTCTGCTCCGCAGTATTGGTTAAGTGTTAAAATTATTCAGGAACAGAGTAAAAACTACTCAGCAAAGCCCTTATATGATGGAAAAAACTACAGTTTACCTGTAATTATGCAGCTCTATCCAATTGTGCCGGAAGTTCGGGTCACCATACATACACCCATGCTAGGTGAATTCCATGCTCGGGCCCTATTAAATGAAAATAGCGTGTCTCCAGTAGAAACGTTACGGTCACCATACACTGCATGGGGCCTGCAGTCATTCCCTTGCCTTGTCAGTCATATGTAATTGCTGCACTACTACACCACTAAGTTCAGTGATTGGCTACAGTTTTCCCATGAATAGCATATGATGTCGTAACTAAGGTACTTCTGCCAAGGGCTCAGGAACAACAGCTGCCCCTCTCCATAATAATTATCAGTTAATGTAAAGGTGAATTAATGTAAGAAAGCTTAGCCCTGACTGGTTACTATAGGAGCTCAATGTTACTATAAGGGCATCCTCCACCTAAATGATACAGAACTTTTTGTAGATAAAAAAAATAACTTTTATTTAATCACAAGGGACCCCATTGCAGTGGGGCTGGGGACCTAGATATGCACCTATGTGCTCTGTGGGTCTCTGAGAGGCTGCCCATTGGCACATAATGCCTTTCCTATTTGCAATTTACAGAGTTGCATAAGTCACAATTCACGGAGTTGCACAAGTCAGTCAGTATGGTGCCACTACATTTTGCAAATGCCTGACTAACAGCAATGGATTGGCCCCAATGGAGGATTTGACATACTTAGTTCTGTTCCATCATGGCAGTAGTGCTGTGCACAGTCAGAAAGTTCAGTGGTACCCCCAATTGTAATCTGGAGTCTGACAAACAAAACTCACCCACTGCACAGTGCATGAGTTGGGTCTGTCCACACTGACTCCAGATGATAGCAAGGAACACAACTGAACATGTCTACCTACAATTACTCTGCTGGGTCATTGGATTTCTTGGAAGAGCAGTATTGATATTAAGCCTAACACTGGTTGGTTAAACATAACAAGTACCAGGCTTGTTATTCTTCTGCCCTGGTGACAGTTCATGATGGGAGTTGTTTGCAGCCTGTGGCTCTCCAGGTTGCAGAATTACAACACCCTTCATATCCTCCTGACACTTCATGATAAGAGTTGTAGGTTTGCAGCACGTGGCTTTCCAGGTTGCAGATCTACAACACCTTTCATGCCATGCTGACAGTTCATGATGGAAGTTGTAGTTTTGAAGCCTGTCTCTCCATGTTGCCGACCTACAACTCCCATCGTGCTCTGCTACCAGTTCATAATGGGAGTTTTAGTTTTGTAGCTGGAGAGTCAAAGATTAGGAAACAATTATTATTATTAAAGAATGCCACAGTACATGAGGAGACACAGTGACAGTTCATTAGGACACGGTGGCACATTAGGGAGCGTCACTTAGAGTAATTGGATATAACGTTTTTCTGGCCTCTAACTGCACCTCAATGGATGGGATAGGGGGCAAGCTAAAATTTTGCTCAAGGGTCCATTTAGCTACGTCCCAATATGTGGGTCTAGGTACAGCTAAGGGTACAGTGGGGGGGCCTATTTACAGATTGGGGCACAGTGTATGGACCTAATATAAGTTCCTATGTTTTTATAGCATAATCACGCCAAAGAATCTTTTAACTGTAAATCGTACAGCATGTCTGTGGTAAATTGAGAGGAAACTTCTATGATTTATCATATGTAAAATATGAGGTGAACATCTGCAACAAATCTGCAACATAACTTGAAAATTCTGAGCAAAACCACAAGCACCAAGCATCATCTGTGGCTGTACTGCCCCCTGGGATCATTATATTATTTAAAAAAATTGAAAGAACTGCTACAGTGGGGCTCAATGTAATTCCCTCTATAGTGCAGGTTACACAAGAATTGAATATAGATTTTCCCCCTTTTGTGATTCTTATCTGTGGAATATGGAGCTAAGTATTGGATTTATTGGGAATTGAGTGCTTGAATCCTCTTTTTGTTTAAGTAACAATTTAATATAGTGACTTTTGCTATTTACGGTGGTGAGTAAGCAGAAGCTGATTTTGTAATGCACTTACTACCATGTTTAATAGATAAATATATAATATCGCAACCAGTCTAAAGTATCTGTTTGTTTCTGATTATCAAATATTGGGCAAATATTAAACCAGGTTAATACTACTCATCAAAAACCTTGTTGTGTTGCCATAAAAAAGAAAAAAAAAAACACTTTAAGCAAACCCCACACACTTTGAGTTGAAAAAAATAATATAAGACCCGGTCTTATTTTCGGAGAAGCACAGGTATATACTAGAGATGAGGGAAGCACACTTTGATAAGCTTTGATTAGAGGTTGGAGACAGCCTGAGGACCGACAGGAAGACATGGATACTCTCCATGTTTTCCAGGGCTGTATCCATGTCCTTAGGCTGTCTCCACCTTCTTCTCAGAGCGGCCAGACTGCAGGATTCAAAAGCCGATCATTTAGCTTTGCACAAAGCTAAAGTGCTGACCGGAACCTATATCACCTTCCCTGACCATCAGCTTGTATTTGACTCCCATCAGTGTGTACTCTTCTGATTCTGCATAACTACAACTCCCATCGTGCTCTGCTGACAGTTCATAATGGGAGTTTTAGTGCTTTAGCTGAAGAGTCAAAGATTGGGAAACAATTATTATTAAAGAATACCACAGGAGGGGACATGAGGGGACACAGTGACAGTTCATTAGGACACGGTGGCACATTAGGGAGCGTCACTTAGAGTAATTGGATATAACGTTTTTCTGGCCTCTAACTGCGCTTCATCGGATGGGATAGTGGGCAAGCTAAAATTTTGGACCAGGGGCCATCAGCCTTTAACTACGTCCCTGATAGGGCCACAATATGTGGGTCTAGGTACAGATAAGGGTACAATGTGGGGGCCTATTTACAGATTGGGGCACAGTGTATGGACCTAATATTAGTTCCTATGTTTTTATAGCATAATCACGCCAAAGAATCTTTTAACTGTAAATCGTACAGCAAGTCTGTGGTGAATCGAGAGGAAACTCGTATGATTTATCATATGTAAAATATGAGGTGAACATCTGCAACAAATCTGCAACATAACTTGAAAATTCTGAGCAAAACCACAAGCACCAAGCATCATCTGTGGCTGTACTGCCCCCTGGGATCATTATATTATTTTAAAAAAATTGAAAGAACTGCTACAGTGGGGCTCAATGTAATTCCCTCTATAGTGCAGGTTACACAAGAAATTAATATTGATTGCACCCCGTTTTGTGATTCTTATCCCTGGAATTTGGAGCAAAGTATTGGTTTTATTGGGAATTGAGTGCTTGAATCCTCTTTTTGTTTAAGTAACAATTTAATATTTTACTTTTACTATTTACAGTGGTGAGTAAGCAGAAGCTGATTTGTAATGCACTCACTACCATGTTGAATAGATAAATATATAATATCGCAACCAGTCTAAAGGATCTGTTTGTTTTTGATTATAAAATATTGGGCAAATATTAAACCAGGTAAATACTACTCATCAAAACCTTGTTATGTTGCCATAAAAAAAGCAAAACCCACACACTCTGAGTCGCCTCTACCTAAATTACAGCTTACCCAGAGCCACCACTAAAACCTGTACTGTCTGAAACGAAATAAGAATATATATATATATATTAAGGGTTACCCTGTTTCTCTAAAAATGAGCCCTACCCCCAAAAAACTCAGTCGAGTACAAGAAAGGAATTGAGCCTAATGTGTAACTGTTGCTCATGGAAGAAAGTAAGCCCTAGATCTTTTTGTGGAGAATGAGAAGAAAATAATATAAGACCCGGTCTTATTTTCAGAGAAGCACAGGTATATACTAGAGATGAGGGGAACACACTTTGATAAGCTTTGATTAGAGGTTGGAGACAGCCTGAGGACCGACTGGAAGACATGGATACTCTCCATGTTTTCCAGGGCTGTATCCATATATTCCAGCTGGTCCTTGGGCTATCTCTACCTTCTTCAAAGAGTGGCCAGACTGCAGGATTCAAAAGCAGATCATTTAGCTTTGCACAAAGCTAACATGCTGACTTGAACCTATATCACCTGCCCTGACCAACAGTTTGTATTTGACTCCCATCAGTGTGTACTCTTCTGATTCTGCAATGTGCAACCCTGCCTGTTGACTACTTTTGCCTGCCTGACCCCCAGATGGCAAACATACGGGAGATATGAGACAAGACTAAACAGTGGGCCCTGAAGCTGAACCCACCCACTGTCCCTACCTACTTTCCTCAGTCGGCCCTAGGCGGCCGCGGACAACCAGGAAGACGTGCCCTACACTAAATAAGTGTAACACTGAGCAAGACAGACAGACAAACACAAAATGGAGGAGTCGACAAGCCAAGTCAGAACCAAACGGACAACACAGTTCAAAATCAGGAAGCAAACGGATAATCAGAAGGTCGAGCGGGAGGTCAGGTAACGAGTAGCAAACAGAGAGAACAGGATCGGGGATCGCAGGAATAGAAAGGGGATCAGGGTATGAAACCTAATTGCCAGCAGTAAATAACTGGCTCTGCTTCCATTTATGAAGATCAAGAGCCCTGTCCGGATCCCAATTGAACTGGCGCTCAAGGTTCCGAACAGGCAGAGGCATCTGTCAATCAAAAAACACTGCTCAGCTGTGGGGCATGCATATCTTTGCCAGACACCCACGTACATTCCTCCAGGCCGAATCCTTTTCAATGCACAAAGTATTGTATGGAACCCTGTACCTGGCGTGAATCTAAAATCTTTTCTACTTCATATTCCAGCTCCCCTGGACAATCAGTAAAGCAGGGAGAGTCGAAGGAGAAACCAGAAGAACATACCTTTTCAACAGAAATTTGTGGAATACATTGAGGACCTAGAATACCCTAGGCAATTTTAATCTAAAAGTAACAGGATTAATGATCTCTACAGTGTACGGACCAATATACTTGGGTGCCAGTTTGCCGGACTGCACCCTTAACCTTAGGTTCTTAGTAGAGAGCCAGACCTTTTTGCCTAAAACATACTGATGGCTAGGTATGCGTCTTTTATTTGCATGTTCTTGGGCCCAAAGTGTGCACAGTTTAGTGAATATAGCTTCAGCTAAAGGGTTAACTGACTCGATGGCATGAATAGATTAATACCTCGGGTTAAAACTATAATTGCAGAAAAACGGTGATCTTTAATGAGCGCTGCTCATGATTGTTTAACACACATTCTGCTAGAGATAGGAAGTCCCTCCACTTATCTTGGGTATCAGCCACAAAACTTCCAGAGATTGGTTAAACCTCTCCATCTACCCTTTTGTCTGCAGGTGAAAGGCAGACTAAAAGGACAGGGAAATACCCAAACGACCACAGAATTCTCTCCAGAACCTAGCAACACACTGAACACCTCAATCAGACACAATGTTCTCTGGAATACCATGCAGACACAATATGTGGTTAATGAAAAGTGTAGCTAGGGTACGAGCATTAGGAATTTTGCACAAGGGATAAGATGACACATTTTGGAGAATCTATCAACAACTACCCAAATTACAGTTTTCCCCTTGGACAGGGGTAAATATGTGATAAAATCAATTGAGATGTGTGTCCAAGGTCTCGTAGGCACTTGCAGAGGACGTAAGAGACCCTCAGGTGGCCTACAGGAAACCTTGGACCGAGCACAGGTCTCACAAGCGTCAACGAAGGACTTGACATCTTGGGCCCAGGAAGGCCACCAGTAATTGTGCGAGAGCAAGTACTTGGTTCCTGCCACCCCTGGGTGACCAGCCAAAATGGAACTGTGAATCTCTTCCGAGACCCGGAGGTGAAGATTCAGGGATACAAACAACACAGATTCCAGAGTGTTCCAGGGCGCCAGGGACTGAGACTCAGCGATCTGAGTCACTAGGTCCGGTTGCAAGACGGCCACAACTATTGGCTTGATCGAACATTGGAGAATCGTAGGTTCGATCGAACTGTCAGTTCCGTCAATTCTTTGGGCAGCCGGCGGAATCATAGAAGGGAGTTCATGGCACGGGTGGTGATGTGAGCGGGGGCAAGCGCCTGAATCCACGGCGGGTTGTCCTCCCAGATTCCGCAGTGTGAATGTACCCTTAAGCAGGAAAAGCTGGAGGAGAAAAAAAGCAATTTAGAGGGCACTTTGGCTATGCTCTGCTTAAAGGCAACCTTATTTGGTAGCACAGCAGGTTCACACCTGTTGCTTCTTACAATCATATACAGAACCAGCATAAGATCAGTCCACCGCAGGACTAGAGGACTGTGAGCACTGCACTTTAGTGTGTCATGGCAGCATCACCATGGCACAGTCATTGAGCTCAGTTCTACCATTACCTGTCATCATTAGCCTAACAGGCTGCACAACCACTTTTAGGCTATGTTCACACAACATATTTTTTTCATTAATCACGGCCGTTGTTGCAAATTGCAACAATGGTTGTGATTAATTCAAAAGATACATTCCATTGAATGAAAGCGGCAAGTGGTTGCACGTAAAACTGTAATTAAATAGTGGCCTTACAAAACTGTCAGTTCACACAATGGAAAGTGTGGCTCCATGTGCTATGGTGAATTGGGATGCAGGTGTACACAAATGTGCCTGCATCCCAATGCAACAGAAGTACCGGCAGTACCGGCCGGCATGATCTTCACTGACACCGGCCATTCTATGTCACGGCCAGGTCACAGAATGGCCTTACACTATAGAGCCTTTCACTTGCCAGTTACATCTATTTCTTACTAACCCATTAGAGCAGATTGATATGTCCTATATATACACAACAATATCAACTTAGTTTATGATGCACTTAGAGTGGACCTGCACGTTCTATATAGATGGAGGGTGGGCTGCATAGATTCCTCTTTTATATTGAGCCCTGAACTCAGAATAATCTCTGGTTTTACATTTTTTTACATTTTAGCCCTGACATTGGCCTATTTCCATCATTACAAACTCCATAGGAGATAAGGGGTCATGGGTTGCTGTTGAAATCTTCCTCAGTAGCCAAAATTCTCCCACAAAGGTTTATTGTCCTCAAATATCTCTATTGATATTGGATTGGTCATGGGAATTATATAGGACCCTCCTTCCCCTTATAACATTATAAAAGAGAGGACATTTTGGAGACTTAGTGGAGGTGACGTGTGATCCAACATGTGGCTTCTCTTGGTTCCCGCCTGCCTGGCAATCTTCAGCTCATCCTTTACATCAGCATCAGAACCGTAAGATCCAGATTATTATTATTTTATTGGTGAATGTATAGTATATGTTACAGTAATACTATGCCTGATATAACTAGATGGAGTCAGTTACTCTTGAAAGGTATTGACTCTGCGTGTGGAGATCCCTCTGGTAGGTATACACCAGCAAAACATTTTTTTCTTTCAAATCAACCAGAGATTTGTAATTGACTTCTACTAAAAAAAAAAATCTCCAGTATTTCAGTACTTATACTGTATGTACTGCAGGAAGTAGTATATTCTTTCCAGTCTGACACACTGCTCCCTTCTGCCACCTCTGTCTGTGACAAGAACTGTCAAGAGCAGCAGCAAATTCCTGTAGATAATCTGTCCTGCGCTCCTGGAAAGAATACACCACTACCTGCAGGACATACAGCAGCTGATAGGTACTGGAATACTTGAGTCTTTTTAATAGAAGTAAATTACAAATCTCTGGCACTTTCTGGCATCAGTTGATTTGAAAGGTTTTTTTTTTTTTTTTTTGCTGGAGTAGGTTATGTTTACAAGAAAATATTATGAGAAATTGGTCTCCTCTAGATTGAAGAATACTGTATCTCTAGTGAACCTATAGCAGCAGACAGGTCAGGTGCAGCAACAGGCTGGGTGCAGGCTATAAGGGATGAACGGAGTCCCCAGAAATATATCATATATACATATCTACACAAAAGAGACCACTAACTGCCATATAATTATGAATACGAATATCTTTACTGAACAATTAAACCATGGTTAAAAAGTGATGAATCCAGCACACAAAAAAAGCAGCACATTAGACTAGCATTGATCCCACTCATATAAATGAGTAAGTACTACTGTCTCATATGGATGAACTTTATATACAGTAAATTATACCAGTGAGTTCTATAGTGGCAGATACCCTTAATCCAAGATCTGTCCTGGGGTCCGTTCGGCAGGTGATGCAGTTATTGTCCTAAAAAACAACAGGCGTGGCTTAGAATATCTGTGCCCTAACTTTGCACCACCCCTCCATCCCTCCTCCCCACCCTCTTCATCATTAGGAATGCCACTGGAACATTTTCCCCATGCTGAACATTGCACAGGTGCCTTAACGATCCAGCCCATGTGCCGTGCTGACACAGGTGGGGAATAGGAGACAATCTGCCTGGAGCATTCCTAATGATGAGGAGGGCGGGGAGGAGGGACAGAGAGGTTGTGCCAGCCTAAAGCATAGACATTCTAAGCCCTGCCCGTTGGGTACAGGGCTAAGAGTTTAAAAGTTGTTTTTTAGGACAATAACTGCATCACCTGTCAAACGGACACCAGGAAAGATCTTGGATTAAAAGCAGCTATCTGAAGGTACAAGCGGTTTGGGGAGTCAGATTGTGGGTACAGAGTCACTTTAATAACTATAATCACGACTCTCAAGTCAAATTACACTCACGTGAACCTGCACCCTATAGAAAATACAATGTATGCAACATTACAGCTCCTGCAATAGAGACAATACAAATGATATACCTGTATCAGGACCAGCCTGGGATGCCGTCATGACCCCGACACGCGTTTTGATCCTTCGTCAGGTTACTTCCTTGTGTGTAAATGTTTTCACCTTGGCCCCTGTTGAGTGACAACTGTTATGGATACACTTCAAGTGTGCGGTCACATTGTCTGTTCCAAATTACAAATGATAAAGATAAAATGCGTTAAGGTGGATTGTCTTTATTCAAAGATGGCAACCAGTTTATACATTCTGGGGGCGTGTCTTTTCCACTAAGGCTTGTGTCAGTACTTCATTGGCTGAGGTACGAAAAGAGTTACTTGCATAGCACTAGTGTTTACTATATACTAAATGTGACATCCTTAACACTGGGACTGATGTTTTTTTTCCAATTGCCTGGGGTTCTCCTTTAATTAGGGAAAGGAGACAATTTTCAGTATAAACTCAGTAGCAATAACTACATGTATAACATCATTTCACTCATATATATATATATATATATATATATACATATATATAGAAAGATAGATATATAGATAGATAGATATTTATAAAAATTCAAATTTTTTTGCATCTTTACAGCCATTATGTGATCGCAGTTCCTAAACACTTAAAGCAGGGGGCCGAAGAGAAAGCCTGCGTGACCTTTCTTGATCTGAAGGGGCCGGTTGACATTAAAATAGAGCTGAAGCATGATGACCAAGCTCACAATTTAGCAGAACATAAAGTAACCAGTGCTGATCATTCTGAGTGCTATAGCTTCCAGGTCTGTATATGCTTTCACAGTGATAAGTGCCAAACTTAAAAGAACAATGTACAATACATACTATATAACTTGTTTTTATTATAGGGTGCTGTCTGTATAAATATTTTTAGCTTTAAAATTGCTTAAAGTAGGAAGAAAAAATAAACCATTGGTACTCACTTTCCACTGATCCCCCACCAGTGTAATTCCTGCTGTGCTCTTCCCTGCTTCTGGGCACTTCCTGCTTACATTTTAACACATAGGAAATGCCCCCTCAGCCAATCAGTGAGGGAGGCTGTCAGCCAATCAGTGGGGGAGGCTGTCAGCCAATCAAGGGGTGAGGCTGTCAGCCAATCAGTGGGTGAGGCTGTCAGCCAATCAGTGGGTGAGGCTGGTCACAATGTGGTCATTGTTCGGCTAAGTATCATTTCCTATGTGTTGAGATAAATGCAGGGAGTGCTTTCTGTTTGTAATTCCTATATATCATAGGGGTTTCACTTTTTGAATTAATTTACTGAAAAAAAAAATAACTTTTTGATAATATTCTAATTTATTGAGAGACATTTGTATAAGGAGTAATGTATTTAAGTATAACAATATTACGTCCCCTTAGGCTATCATGTGCATCAAGTATACTGTGACTGTTGAGAATTTGAAAACTACAGGGAATAAAAGTCTTCCTTGGTCGTGTGCTGGACACACAGGTGCAGGGAGTGTTATAAGGAAGAACTCTAGATAACTGTACTGCAATGAGTCATATACCTATGTGTATATCACATGACCAGGGCAGAATATTATACTCTGGATATAAGCAATCTAGGTTCCTATTGAATACCTTCAAACAGAGATCTTAAAACTACGAGGAACTGATATTGAAATTATATGGTAATGTGTTATACAGTTTCATAATAAAAAGAATAACACTGACTTGCTGAAACTGTATTGTTAACCTTTAAGAGGGTTCTCTGAATAAAACTTATAATAGGGGACAAGTGCTGTACTGTTTTCTCTTCAGCAGCTCCATAGAGATTGAATAGAGCTGTGGGTTATGGGCCAACCCATGGCTGTACTCCAAGCAAAGAGACGGGGAGACTGACAGGGGCTCAGAGGTCGGACCCCCGCAAGCTCTTACTTGTCCCCTATTCTGTGTATAGGAAGTTTTAATTGGAAAAACCTTTAAGGTATAGAGAGCTAAGTGCCCTCTTCGACGGGCCGAGCAACAATGTAAACGACCGCCGATCTGCTACATCGGCGCTCGTTTACTGGGCCTATTCCATTGCCCCGATGATTGTTTAGTGAGGGCTGCAGGGACATCGTTACCGATGTCCTTGCAGCCCTTGCAGTATACATTACCTAGCAGGGCTTCTCCTGCGCTCCGTCTTCCTCCTTGGGTCCCGCGGTGCAGCATCAGCTTCGGTGCGGCCTGACTAAGCTGTCGGACTGCTCAACCAATCGATTCGGCCGATTATCGCTCCCATGGAATAGGCCTACAGGCAGGGTAGGCAGTTGCTATTGGGCCCGTGCAGGAGGGGGGCCCTGGGGGAGAAGGTAAGAGCATGTGTCCTTCTGCTTAACCCCTTATGTACTGCAGTTTGTAAGTGACACAGTGTTTACTTACATGCTGCAACACAAAAAAGGGTTAACAAGCAGAAGACAAGGAGATCTGCTCTGATAACCCCTGACCTCTGTTCTCCAGCTATGCCATAAAGTACTGTAGGAAAATGTGCAGAGTTGCCTGCAGAGGTCAGGGGTTATCAGTGCACAGGCAGTAAAGCAGGTATAACCTTCTCTTCTGAACATTGGGTCACTTACATACTGCAGTACATTAAGCGTTAAGAAGGTAGTCCGCTCCTGCACCTATGTATTTAACCGTAAGGGCTCCTAATGGGCCCTTATATGTAGAAACAGTGGGCTGTCATAGCAAGCAGCCATGAGCTCTCTGCTCTGCCAGCCAGGGTTCTGCCTCTGGCCACAAGAGATTTTGCCCACATCACAGAGCATATTCATTGCTTTATGTTGTGCGTAGGGGGGGGGGGGGGGCTAGCTACGCCCCTGACAAAAACTATGAACTAATAAAGCTGTATTTCTTATTAGGTTCCAAACATAAAAGATGATCATTCAGACTACTTCTTACATGTATCTGCACATGGAGAACATATCAATGTGGATGGCAAGAGGAAAGTTACAATCACCAAAAGAAACGATGTGTGCGTCATTCAGAGTGATAAGTCCACATATAAGCCAGGAGATATCGGTAAGATGGCAGACAATTAGTAAAGACTGAAGCTGTTACAGCTGAGTTGGTTATGTGCGCTCTGTTATTTGTGCCTAAATTGACTGTCTGGGCTTTACCAGGCTTTATTGCAGGGGTTTTTCTTGTCATAAATGATCTGATTAAGCCTGGTAATGCTGATCACATGGTAAAGCCCAGACAATAATTTTAGACAAAATTGCAGAACCCACATGATTAATTAGGCTTTAATTATATAAAGAAAGAAATGCGACATAAATGAGTGCAGCTGAAGTACCCCTCGAGAGGCTATTATCTGAGGATCTCACATGGAGAAGACCTGCAGAGAAACGTCAATTATCTCAATCACATTTACAATTTATGTTCTAAACTGCTATTAGGTCAAGGAGACACATTGTACCTTTCATATATCCAGCTGTGCTTCCAGAATGTAGAAAAAGTATTTATTCCCTGGTTCTTTTTTAAGCTTCTGAGCTGAAATGTCTCCTCTCCCCCCCCACCCCCCCCCCTCTCTGATGATGATGAAGTCCCAAGCAGGCTCAGGTTTGGGAGGGGGAGCAAGGAAGTGTTACCAAGGAACTCGGGAAAGCTTCATACCATAGCGCAAAAGCATTTTTCTATGTTCTGGTAGCACAGACCGATATATGAAAGGTAACATGTGGCTTCTGGATCTAACAGTGTCAGCAGTTCAAATCCCTTTAACATCACTGCTATTCCTATTATTATATCCATCTATTGAGTGGAATGTTTCTTATCACCTACTAGAAGAAAGCACAAGACTCTAGTACATACATCTATTCAGCTGGTCATCATTCATGCCATGTGCTTATATAAAGCCACACTGGTTGCCATTGATAAGTCAGGCCATTTACACCTACTCAGATTGGTCCATTTTACGTTGGCGTAAGAACCTGTCTGTAAAACGGTCACCGCCCCATGTAAGCTCCAGGTCTCTAACCTCACAGCCATATAGCCCCCCCAGGATGGACCTGGGCATCTTGAGGCAACAGATCCCCCTTCCTAGGAGGGTGGGATAGGGAGACCACAATATAAATACAAATACAATTCAGTGTATCATCATTACAAGACTAATGAGTGAAATAATAATTTCTATTTTCTTGTCTCTTTCTATTCTAGTGAAATTTAGAATATTATCTGTAGACCCTGATTTTCGGCCTATAAGTAAACAGGTGAGAAATTATTTGTTTGTTGGTTACCATGCACTGTTCATGTGGAGAACAAATGCTGCTCTAAAAGATTACCTGGGGGATACCTGGCGAGCAGAAGACGACTAAAGCCTTTAGTCGGCCGGTGCTGAGATTCCCTGTCTCGGTAGTAAGGCTTCTTGTATTAATGCCCTTTCTACAGCATTAAGGTTTACTAGAAACAGGGGGGTTAACTAAGGGTCCTATTAGACGGCCTGATCATAAACTGTAAATAAGCACCACTCACGGCGCTCGTTTACTAAGCAATTAGACGGGACGACTATCGGGCACCAAGGTCTGCACGGACATCGTTAGCGATAGTATAAAATAATAAGGTAACTCATGTTACCATGTTTCCTGGTGTCCTCAGTGGCCTTCCCTGTGTCTGCAGCTCTGCCTTCTCAGCACTGACAGGCCACAGCCCGCTCAGCCAATCACAGGCCACAACCTGTCTCTGCCAGTGATTGGCTAAACGGCCGTTGGCCTGTGACTGGCCGAACGGCCGTTGACCTGTCAGTGCAAAAAAAGCACAGCTGCAGACACCGCGAAGGCCTCCAAGGACACCGTAGAAGGCCCAAGGACACCTGGGAACGTGGTAAGGTAAGTTATTACACTATTATTTAATACCACAATGATCAGCCGTCAGTCGGGCATCGATATTACATGTATTGATCCGTGGCCGATGGTTTTAGCCCTCCGTATAATAGGGCCCTAACACATAAGTACAGGATCAGACTGCACAAGGCTTCTTTGTAGTTTTTACTATTTAATATTCACTATTCATAACCTATAATTTATTCACACAATTTAATTGTTGATCTGTTTGTATTTTACATGTAACATTCTTCTTCTTCTCTTTTTCATTTTAGCATCATGTGGTTGAAATCACAGTAAGTACAACAGCTATCCTCCTGGAGCTGATGACATGTTATATTACTCATTGATGCCCTTGCACAGGTTTATTCAGTTGTTATAATCACTGGACACGGTTTTTATATTTTCTATATTCAGTATCAACAACCAGTTTTTACCTTATGTCCCCAAAATGCCCACTTTTATTAATGTTCCCTAATAGAAAAATGGTGCCCCCCTTCTGGGAGATTGTGCCTTTCCTTGAAATATAGTGTATCCTCCCTAAGATAGTGATCCCCTCCTTAGAAATAGCTCTTCCGTCATAGATATACTGCCCTGTTCTTGAGATTTATAGCCCCTCTTTGGAAAAATTATTTATTTATTTTACATTTTTTTAGGACCCCAAAAAGAACCGCATAGCCCAGTGGTTGGATGTGTCTACAAAGCAAGGGTTTGCCGACTTGAGCTTCCATCTGGCCCATGAATTAGCTCTCGGAGATTATAGAATTAACATACCTGATGGCTGTGACAAATATTTTGGCGTTGAGCAATACGGTAAGTTGGCTTGATGATGATGAAACAGAACAATTTATAGAGTAAAAATGTCTGGAGTACAATTCAGTACAGTTTATATGGCTTAGGCAGTATACACAGCCTAAGTGGGTGGGAAGGACATTGATGATGATAATTATAATAATAATATTATTATTATTATTATTCAGACAGAGCTGTGGTGTTATACATGACTAGGCTAGCATCACCCTAGCCAAATCTCATACATAGGTATATTCTTTATTGCTCAAACCATCACTAAACACCCCATCAGATTAAAGTATATAAGGCTGGGTTCACACTACTTTTTTGCAATCCATTTTTTTCATCCCTTTTTTTGCAAAAAAAAAAAACGGATGAGGAAACGGATGCCTTTGTATGCCTCCATTTTGATAATTTTTTCCTTTGATTTCCATTATAAAGAAAAACAGATCAAAAGGCAGATGCGTTTTGGTCCATTTTTTTTTATAATGGAAGTCAATGGAAAAACGAATCCCAACTAATGCACACAAATGACTCTCGTTGCTAAAACGGATGAAAAAAAAGTAGTGTGACCACAGCCTAAGCAGGAGCATACAGTCTTGACTAAATAGCTGTGTCCAGGCTACTATCTTCAATGAAACTAGCCACCCACTAGTCATTACATAGATGTAATGCTGGCTTTCTTCTCCTCCCAACATGGGATCACTGGGATTCTGAGACCTGGCCCACCAGTTCCTTATAAATCTTATACCTGACTGGCATCTGGTATGCTAGCGTCTCCCTCAATCCACTCACATCACCATGCTCATCATGTAACGCTGTGGCGGCATACCCCCAATGATGATTACATGATTGGGGGGTGACGAATGCCGCACCATCCTTGACACTATGCCATGAGCACAATGATGCCAGTGAAATCTAGTTCGACATCGCCTGGTCTGGCTTTAACACAGGCTGGGGTTATCCAGCGCTACAAAAACATGGCCACTTTCCTCCCTCTCTTGTCTTCAGTTCAGGTGTGGTTTGCAATTAAGCTCCATTTACTTCGACGGAACTGAGTTTGAAACCCCACCCAATCTCGAGACAAGAGGGGGGGGGGGGGGGGGGGGGGGGGGAAGTGGCCACGTTTTTGAAACACTGGATAACTAACCCCTTTAAACCACTTTCTGAATGACATGCAGCAGCTGATAAGTACAGGAAGAGTTTTTTTTTAAATAGATATAAATTACAAATTTGTATAACTTTCTGCCACTAGTTGATTTAAGATTTAGTTTCACCAGAGTGACTGAATATAAGACTGGTAGAATTTATATAAGCTGCACATGAGAAATAACCTTTATTGAGAATCATCCTATACAAAATACTAAGGGAGCAAATGGGAGGGAGGGGAGCCTCACTTAAAATACAAAGTCATGTACCCTGCTTGCGTCCAACGCGGATCCCTGACAGATAGCTGATGATAACATACATAACGGAGAATAATGCGGTATCCAAAAATTTGTAGTACACATATCCCCATGTGAAAAAAAGGTAAAAAGAAAAGAAAAAAAAATAAGGGTCCAGAAGGAAAAGAGCGACCCACGCGTTTCGTCGTACCCCACGGCTTCCTCAGGGGTGTGGGCGTCCACACACTTATTTCTGATGTGCAGCTTATGGCTGGGTTCACACACAGTATATTTCAGGCTGTATTTGGTCCTCAAGTCAGGTCCTCATAGCAACCAAAACCAGGAGTGGATTGAAAACACAGAAAGGCTCTGTTCACACAATGTTGAAATTGAGTGGATGGCCGTCATATAACGGTAAATAACTGCCATTATTTCAATATAACAGCCGTTGTTTTAAAATAACAGCAAAAATTTGCCATTAAATGACGGCCATCCACTCAATTACAACATTATGTGAACATAGCCTTTCTGTGTTTTCAATCCACTCCTGGTTTTGGTTGCTATACAGCCTCACAAATACAGCCTCAAATATACATAGTGTGAACCCAGCCTATATGTGTATTTGCTGTTTCTTTGTGACGTGTGCTATTGATAGGCATAGGTTTGCACTCTATGGCTGGGTTCACACTACGTATATTTCAGTCAGTATTGTGGTCCTCATATTGCAACCAAAACCAGGAGTGGATTGAAAACACAGAAGGGCTCTGTTCACACAATGTTGAAATTGAGTGGATGGCCGCCATTTAGGTTACAAACCCACTTGCCGGATCTGCAGCGAGTCTCCTTGCTGCGTTTTTGCAGCGAGACTCGCTGCAGATCCTGGCCCTATACTTTCAATAGCAGAGAAACTCGCAGCAGGGATGTACTCGCAGCCCGCCCCATTAACCCCCGCCGGACATTATACATTACCGGGTCCCCGTTCCTGCTTGCTTCGGGGCTCCCGGTGTCTTCACGGCCCGCCTGGCCAATCAGTGTGCTGCGGCGGGGCAGCGCACTGATTATCCGGGCGGAACGTGCCGGGAGCCGCCGATGCAAGCAGGAGCCGGGATCAGGTAATGTATATCCTGCAGCCCCGATCGCCCCCAGCCCCCGGCCGCATGATCGCACCCAGCCCCGCAGCCCCCGGCCGCACGATCGCCCCCAGCCCCGCAGGCCCCGGCCGCATGATCGCCCCCAGCCCCGCAGCCCCCGGCCGCACGATCGCCCGCAGCCCCCGACCTCACGATCGCCCCCAGCATCGCAGCCCCCGGCCGCACGATCGCCCCCCAGCGGGCGATCGTGCAGCCGGGGGCTGCGGGGCTGCGGGCGATCATGCGGCCAGGGGCTGGGGGGCTGCAGGCGATCGTGCGGCTGGGGGCTGCGGGGCTGGGGGCGATCATGCGGCCGGGGGCTGCGGGGCTGGGGGCGATCGTGCGGCCGGGGGCTGCGGGGCTGGGGGCGATCATGCGGCCGGGGGCTGGGGGCGATCGGGCTGCAGGATATACATTACCTGATCCCGGCTCCTGCTTGCTTCGGCGGCTCCCGGCACGTTCCGCCCGGCCAATTAGTGCACTGCCCCGCCGCAGCACACTGATTGGCCAGGCGGGCCGTGAAGACACCGGGAGCCCCGAAGCAAGCAGGAACGGGGACCGGGTAATGTATAATGTCCGGCGGCCGGGGGGTTAATTGGCAGGCTGCAGACAAAATCGCAGCAGGGATGTACATCCCTGCTGCGAGTTTCTCTGCTATTGAAAGTATAGGGCCAGGATCTGCAGCGAGTCTCGCTGCAAAAACGCAGCAAGGAGACTCGCTGCAGATCCGGCAAGTGGGTTTGTAACCTTAAAGGCAAATATTTGCTGTTATTTTAAAACAATGGCTGTTATATTGAAATAATGGCAGTTATTTACTGTTATATGGCGGCCATCCACTCAATTTCAATATTGTGTGGACAGATCCTTTCTGTGTTTTTAATCCACTCCTGGTTTTGGTTGCAATATGAGGACCACAATACTGACTGAAATATACGTAGTGTGAACCCAGCCTATATATGATTGTGGTGCCCACTGTTTTTTTTTCTATATCCTTGAATTTGTAATCACTGACATTTCTTTTCTTTCACTTCTTCAGAACACAAAAGGTTTGAGTTCAATCTCAATGCCCCATCCGATATAGCCGTAGAAGAAAAATCCTTTCACGTGGAAGCTTGTGGCCAGTAAGTAGACCAAAAATGTCACTGCATAAATTCAAAACCCTATACCTACTGTACTAGTGATGAGCAAAGCTGCCGAATGCTCAGGTTCATCCAAACCCAAGCGCTTACCATTTGACTCCTGTGGCTGGAGAAGTTGGATGCGACCCTAGGGAATGCTGGAAAACATGGATACACCCTATGGTTGTCTCAGTTGGTATTGAATAAAAATATTATTTAAATGAAAATATTTAAAATTTTGTTGGTAAATTGCCAATGTCAATTCACAAAACTTTTGACATGTCACAGAGACATGTCAAAAGTTTTGATCGGTCCAGGTCTGAGTGTTCATACCCGTACTGATCGGGGGATAGAGCCGGGAGAAGATCCGCTGCAGCAAGTCAGTCAGGTGATAATAATATTTATTTGTATAGCGCCAACAGATTCCGCAGCGCTTAGGTGATCAGTCGGGCCCCATAGAGCTTCATTATAAGTCTTTCTGATCACAAATGTCAAAGTCGGGAGAAGACGCACTGCAGCTCAGCTTTTCCTGGCTCTATCAGACCTGGACCGATCAAAACTTTTGACATGTCTCTATGACATGTCAAAAGTTTTGTGAAGTGACTTTGACACTTTAAAAGGGTTATCCAGCGCTACAAAAACATGGCCACTTTTCCTCCTCTCTTGTCTCCAGATTGGGTGGGGTTTCAAACTCAGTTCCATTGAAGTAAATGGAGCTTAATTGCAAACCACACCTGAACTGGAGACGAGAGGGGAAAAAGTGGCCATGTTTTTGTAGCGCTGGATAACCCCTTTAAGCCTTGATTTATGTACCGGAGAATCGTATAGGAGTTGTCAGAAATCTTTGAATTTGTAGTCACATTTTTTATACACTGTATACACATAAAGACAGCGGTTGACCAGCCCGTGAGGGAGGGCAACATCTCTAACTCATGTCTTCATTTCCAGTTATACTTATGGAAAGCCAGTAGAAGGCGTAATTGATCTTTCAGTGTGTAGTATGGAATGTGAAGATCTATGCAGCTACAATGCTGTAGAAGAAGCAGATAGGAGAAATTGTATAGACATTAAAGCAGGGAAGGTGAGAATAAAATTTCCCCCTTTTTGCTGTTATTTTGTATTTTCTAATAGAACATACTAATGGAATATCTGTGTAAAATGATTCAAACTTAACCCTTTCCTTTAAGATTGTTTTGCACCTGTAAAGTTTTATTTGCATAGAGTAATTTTTCTAAATTACCTTAATTTTGAAGTTGGTGCCTAAAGACCTGTAGAAAGTCACCCAGGTCCGTGCTTCCCCCTGCTCATAACTGTGCAATAGGAGACAGAGTCTCTGGCTCTCTCTCTTTAGTCCAAGACCCAGTGTTCTTTCATTTTAGGCTGTGCAAAATATTGGGCCTAAAATGGCATGGTGTTAAAGGAGAAGTCTGGTAAAATTTTTAATTAAAGTATTGTATTGCCCCCAAAAGTTATATAAATCACCAATATACACTTATTATGGGAAATGCTTATAAAGAGCTTTTTTCCCTGCACTTACTACTGCATCAAGGCTTCACTTCCTGGATAAAATGGGGATGTCACTTCCTGGATAACATGGTGATGTCACTTCCTGGATAACATGGTGATGTCACTTCCTAGATAAAATGGTGATGTCACGACCCAACTCCCAGAGCTGTGCTGGCTGTGGCTGCTGGAGAGGAGGATGGCAGAGGGGATGCTCAGTGTCCCTCCAGTGCCCTGTGTCCCTCAGTGTCTCCCTGCCATCATCCTCTCCAGCAGCCACAGCCCGCACAGCTCTGGGAGTCGGGTCGTGACTAGAGATGAGCGAACCTCGAGCATGCTCGAGTCCATCTGAACCCGATCGTTCAGCATTTGATTAGCGGGGGCTGCTGAAGTTGGATAAAGCTCTAAGGTTGTCTGGAAAACATGGATACAGCCAATGACTATTTCCATGTTTTCCACATAGCCTTAAGGCTTTATCCAACTTCAGCAGCCACCGCTAATCAAATGCCGAACGATCGAGTTCGGATGGACTCGAGCATGCTCGAGGTTCGCTTATCTCTAGTCATGACATCACCATTTTATCCATCCAGGAAGTGAAGCCTTGATGCAGTAGTAAGTGCAGGGGGAAAATTTTTTTTATAAGCATTTCCCGTAATAAGTATATATTGGGGATTTGTAAAACTTTTAGGGGGCAATACAATACTTTAATAAAAAATGTTACTGGACTTCTCCTTTAAAAGGTGGACATCTACTAAGATAGTATAAAAAGTATCTTCGCCAAAAATGCTGATTTTTTTTTTATTATTTTCATATTTCACTAATATCTACATTTCCATCAATCAGATAAGCATTCCCTTTAAGTGATACATGTCAGAAACATTTCTCTACCTCCTGATTAGTGACCAGTCTGATCAGACCAAACTATATAGTGTATATAATATTTCTGGGAGGGAACTTTTTTAGTCATTGCTTCCAACACTTTGACGATAAATGCAAAAGATGTACCATGAAAGAGAACAGTGTGCTGGGAGCTTAAGGGGAGCATTTACTAAGCCTGACTACAATTGACACTGTTCGTAGTCAGGATACATTTGGTTCAAAAAAGATTTCAGTGCACAAGTAACAGTTACAGCCAATGCTATTTAGTGGTGTTGTTGTATGTTTAGGTGTTTGTAAGATGGTGGTGGAATACAACATGAGTGCTGTGATTTTACCTTGGGGCATCTTTTTTGGAGCACCTGTAAGTTCTATGGAAACAGCAAGATAAATGTAATATTACTCGTCGGTTAATATATACATATATATCTTTTTTGTAGCTTGATGACAAAGGATGTGTCTCCAGAGATTTTGAGCTTGCTCATTTTAAAACTTCAGGAAGACGCGAAATTTTACATATTAGATCTAAACTGACAGAAGACAGCACAGGTATGGGATAGGCAACAATGCTGGAATTGTTTACCAATAGAATGCCTTCTTATCTTACACAAGGTGTCACATGGTTGATGGCTCAGTTCAGACACATGTTATTGCAACAGATGCTCCTCCCTTCCCTTTCTGAAGGTTCCCATTTAAGTGAATGTTTCTGCACGTTAACTCCTTAGCTCCCAGCTAAGCCCAGTACAAATATAATTACAGTACAAGGCTATGTTCATACAACGTAAAAATAACATTTTTAAAATACGGCCATTGTTTTTACATAGTATGAATTTGGCCTAAAAAAGCAAATACAGTACATTCGGAAAGTCTTCAGGCTCTTTCACTTTTTAAATTTTTTTGTTATGTTGCTGCCTTGTGCTAAAATAAAATTTTAAAAAAAGTTTCCCCTATCATTCTAGACTCAAAATTGAGAATGTGAAAATGTAATTTTTGAAATTTTTAAAAATGCGTTAAAAAGGGATCATCTATGAGATATCTCTACACCTTCATTGGAATCACCTGTGGTAAATTACGTTGATCAGACAAGATTTTGTTAGAAACACTAAATGCATATCAGAGTATAAACCATGTCATAAGTTGGAAAGCAAAAGAAGAGCCCGTGGAGCCTCATTGAAGAGTCTTAAAACACAGGACTAGCCAGATATCCCTCCGGGAAGGCTGGTCTCCCTGAGTTCAGCAATGTGTTTCTCTTATGGCTCTACTAGGCATTGCTCCCACCTAGCCAGAATCCTGCTCCACACTGATGAGGCGCAACACCCCGAAACAGCTGTATGTGGATGGTTACCTAGCCTTGGTTTATCCCTTGTCATTACATTGACAAGCAATCTGTTTTTCTTACAAGTTGGAAATAACAGTCTGGAAAGCTCAGCTAAACTATTGTGTGGAGGGAAAGATTTGGCAAAGGGTTCAAACATATTTTTTCTGCACCGCAAGTTCACGAGTTAAGAGTGGCCTCCATAACTAGTAAATAGAAGAAGTTTGGAACTCTTAATAGAGCTGGCTGCTCCACTAAACTAAGTATTAGGGGGAGAAGGACATTGGTAAGAGAGGTGATCCAACAAATATTATGTCTCATCCCCAAAGATCCTGTGTACAGATAGGAGAAACTTCAAGAAGGTCAACCATCACCTTCTCTATAGGTCCACCAACAGCTCCCATTCAACCTGACAGAACTTAAAAGAATCTTCAGAGAAGAATATCAGAAACTCCCCAAATCCTGTTGTACGAACCTTCATACCCAAGAAGATTAGAGGCTGTAACCACTGCCAAAGGTGCTTCAACTACGCATTGAGTGAATGGTCTGAATACTCCTCAATAAATTTGCAAAGATGTCTAACATTCACGTTGTCGTTATGGTGTATTGAGTAAAGAATGATGGGAAGAAATGTATTTCTTAAAATATTTTATTTATATTTTAGCACAAGGCCGCAACAAAACAAAATGTAAAAAAAAAAGTGAAAGGGTCTGAAAACTTTCCGTATGTATTGTAAATATGTGAAACACACACAGATGGCTCCAATTGAATGACACCCAACCACAGAATCCACATTATCCAACTTAGAAGCACCGCATGAAGTCTAAAAAAAAATGTAGTTGGTTGCCACATGCTCCAATGATGAGCATGAATAGTCAAGATAACAATGAGATTAGATATTTCTATGATGCCTGGCATTATACTGATATGCATCCATCATAGTAGGGCACCTAAATAAAGGCTGCTCCCCTTCTCTCCATAATATGTAATCATTCTTTCAGGTCATAGTGAGGAAACATCAGCTTTTTTACACATCAGACCATCAAGGAAAACTGTTCAGTTTGTGGGATGTGAAAAATTCTACCATAAAGGATTTCCATATAATGGAAAGGTATGAGAGGATACATATAAAGATTATTTATTTGCTTGACGTCTGGGGGATATGCGGCTTTGGAAGGGTCCTGACAAATTTTTCCTTTACTTATACTCAGGTTAAAGTCAGTGATGAGAAGAATCAACCCATAGTTAATGAAGCTGTAACATTAAGAATAATTCAAGGTGAAGAAATGGCTAATGTCGTGCGTCAAAACCTGGTGACTGATTCGCATGGGATTGCACATTTTACACTCAAGACCTCAGAATTGCCACAAATGTTAATATTAATGGTAAGTTGGAAAGCAGTGTCCTAGTACCTATTCTGCAGCTATCTAAGCATTAAAGTGTCATGTGGCTGAGGAATAAAAATTCTTGCAAAATGTCTTAAATTGTGCTAGGGTATCTGCTGTTATTTTGCTTCTCACACTGCTAAAACGGCATAGACTGCAGTGTTATGGAAGTGCAAGGTTAACAATCCTGTGTGTTCTTCACACCTAGTGGTCATATCTTGGTAAACAGGTGTTGCTAGACAGATCCTGCAAGGACAGGTGTTGTAATGTACTTGTCGCGAGGCTCAGAGTGGTATATGCCCTCCCTGAGTCCCAGACACACGCCTGTTAAGGCTATGTTCACACTATGTAAGACAACGGCCGTAGTTTTCACCGCAAAACTACGGCCGTTGTTTTGAGGATGGTACGATACAGCAATTCGTACGAACTACGGTCGTATAGTTCACACTAGGGCTGGGCGATTAATCGAATTAATTCGATTAATTCGCCCAGAATTTGAGAATCGATTTGACTTTTTTGGAAAATCGAAAATCGATTTTCCCAAAAAATCATTGGATTTGGGCGCGCGGGCGGGCTGCTCGCATCCTCCAGCTACTGAAGCAGCGTGAGGAGCGCGAGCGCCCAGCAGCGTCCTATGTCTCCGCCTCTGACCCGCCCCCATAGCCGGACGTGTACGCGCGCTTCCTCCCGGCCGCACATGGAGGTCCCCGGAGGAGGCTGCAGATACTGAAGCATCGGGTGATCGCTGCGGGTGCTGGAGCTGTACAGCAGCGACACTATCACCTGATGCTTCAGTATCTGCAGCCTCCTCCGGGGACCTCCATGTGTGGCCGGGAGGAAGCGCGCGTACACGTCCGGCTATGGGGGTGGGTCCGCTGCGGGCAGTAGTGCGGGCGGGAGGAGAGCGCAAGTGCCGGTGGTGTGCCCCCGGGCAGAGCGGGTACACCAGGTATGTTCCCTCCTGCCCCGGTCTGCTCCATGCCCCTGCCGATCTGCCCTATTCTCCCCCCGATCTGCCCCATGCTCCCCCCAGTGTGCCCCATGCATGTCCCCCAGTGTACCCCATGCCTTTCCCCCCTAGTCTGCCCCTTGCTCCCCCAGTGTGCCCCATACTTGCCCCCCCCAGTGTACCCCATGCCCTTCCCCCCCAGTGTGCCCCATGCTCTTAGCTATGTCCCTGACCCTCATCTTTACCTGTACTACTACTACACCCCTCATTTTTACCTGTACTACTACTACACCCCTCATCTTTACCTGTACTACTACTACACTCCTCATCTTTACCTGTACTACTACTACACTCCTCATCGTTACCTGTACTACTACTACTACACCCCCATCTATACCTGTACTACTACTACTACTACACCCCTCATCTGTACCTGTACTACTACTACACCCCTCATCTTTACCTGTACTACTACTACTACACCCCCATCTATACCTGTACTACTACTACTACTACACCCCTCATCTGTACCTGTACTACTACTACACCCCTCATCTTTACTTGTACTACTACTACACCCCTCATCTATACCTGTACTACTACTACACCCCTCATCTCTACCTGTACTACTACTACACCCCTCATCTTTACCTGTACTACTACTACACCCCTCATCTATACCTGTACTACTACTACACCCCTCATCTTTACCTGTACTACTACTACACCCCTCATCTATACCTGTACTACTACTACACCCCTCATCTCTACCTGTACTACTACTACACCCCTCATCTATACCTGTACTACTACTACTACACCCCTCATCTATACCTGTACTACTACATCCCTTATCCACTATACCTGTACTACTACTACACCCCTCATCTATACCTGTACTACTACTACTACACCCCTCATCTTTACCTGTACTACTACTACACCCCTCATCTGTACCTGTACTACTACTACTACACCCCTCATCTATACCTGTACTACTACTACTACTACACCCCTCATTTATACCTGTACTACTACTACACCCCTCATCTATACCTGTACTACTACTACTACACCCCTCATCTATACCTGTACTACTACATCCCTTATCCACTATACCTGTACTACTACTACACCCCTCATCTATACCTGTACTACTACTACTACACCCCTCATCTATACCTGTACTACTACTACTACTACACCCCTCATCTATACCTGTACTACTACATCCCTTATCCACTATACCTGTACTACTACTACACCCCTCATCTATACCTGTACTACTACTACACCAGGCTCATCTATACCTGTACTACTACTACACCCCTCATCTATACCAGTACTACTACTACACCCCTCATCTATACCTGTACTACTACTACACCCCTCATCTATACCTGTACTACTACTACACCAGGCTCATCTATACCTGTACTACTACTACACCCCTCATCTATACCTGTACTACTGCACCCCTCATCTATACCTGTACTACTACTACTACACCCCTCATCTATACCTGTACTACTACACCCCTCATCTATACCTGTACTACTACTACTACACCCCTCATCTTTACCTGTACTACTACTACACCCCTCATCTTTACCTGTACTACTACTACACCCCTCATCTATACCTGTACTACTACTACACCCCTCATCTATACCTGTACTACTGCACCCCTCATCTATACCTGTACTACTACTACTACTACACCCCTCATCTATACCTGTACTACTACTACACCTCTTATCTATACCTGTACTACTACTACTACACCCCTCATCTATACCTGTACTACTACTACACCCCTCATCTATACCTGTACTACTGCACCCCTCATCTATACCTGTACTACTACTACTACACCCCTCATCTATACCTGTACTACTACACCCCTCATCTATACCTGTACTACTACTACTACACCCCTCATCTTTACCTGTACTACTACTACACCCCTCATCTTTACCTGTACTACTACTACACCCCTCATCTATACCTGTACTACTACTACACCCCTCATCTATACCTGTACTACTGCAACCCTTCATCTATACCTGTACTACTACTACACCCCTCATCTATACCTGTACTACTACATCCCTTATCCACTATACCTGTACTACTACTACACCCCTCATTTATACCTGTACTACTACTACACCAGGCTCATCTATACCTGTACTACTACTACTACACCCCTCATCTATACCAGTACTACTACTACACCCCTCATCTATACCTGTACTACTACTACACCCCTCATCTATACCTGTACTACTACTACACCCCTCATCTATACCTGTACTACTACTACACCAGGCTCATCTATACCTGTACTACTACTACTACACCCCTCATCTATACCTGTACTACTACTACACCCCTCATCTATACCTGTACTACTACTACACCAGGCTCATCTATACCTGTACTACTACTACACCCCTCATCTATACATGTACTACTACTACACCCCTCATCTATACCTGTACTACTGCACCCCTCATCTATACATGTACTACTACTACTACACCCCTCATCTATACCTGTACTACTACACCCCTCATCTATACCTGTACTACTACTACTACACCCCTCATCTTTACCTGTACTACTACTACACCCCTCATCTTTACCTGTACTACTACTACACCCCTCATCTATACCTGTACTACTACTACTACACCCCTCATCTATACCTGTACTACTACACCCCTCATCTTTACCTGTACTACTACATCCCTTATCCACTATACCTGTACTACTACTACACCCCTCATCTATACCTGTACTACTACTACTACTACACCAGGCTCATCTATACCTGTACTACTACTACACCCCTCATCTATACCTGTACTACTACTACTACTACACCCCTCATCTATACCTGTACTACTACTACACCCCTCATCTATACCTGTACTACTACTACACCCCTCATCTATACCTGTACTACTGCACCCCTCATCTATACCTGTACTACTACTACTACACCCCTCATCTATACCTGTACTACTACTACACTTCTTATCTATACCTGTACTACTACTACTACACCCCTCATCTATACCTGTACTACTACTACACCCCTCATCTATACCTGTACTACTACTACTACACCCCTCATCTATACCTGTACTAAAACTACACCCCTCATCTATACCTGTACTACTACACCCTTCATCTATACCTGTACTACTACTACACCCCTCATCTATACCTGTACTTCTACTACACCCCTCATCTATACCTGTACTACTACACCCCTCATCTATACCTGTACTACTACACCCCTCATCTATACCTGTACTACTAATACTACACCCCTCATCTTTACCTGTACTACTACTACACCCCTCATCTTTACCTGTACTACTACTACACCCCTCATCTATACCTGTACTTCTACTACACCCCTCATCTATACCTGTACTACTGCACCCCTCATCTATACCTGTACTACTACTACTACACCCCTCATCTATACCTGTACTACTACACCCCTCATCTATACCTGTACTACTACACCCCTCATCTTTACCTGTACTACTACATCCCTTATCCACTATACCTGTACTACTACTACACCCCTCATCTATACCTGTACTACTACTACTACACCAGGCTCATCTATACCTGTACTACTACTACACCCCTCATCTATACCTGTACTACTACTACTACTACACCCCTCATCTATACCTGTACTACTACTACACCCCTCATCTATACCTGTACTACTGCACCCCTCATCTATACCTGTACTACTACTACTACTACACCCCTCATCTATACTTGTACTACTACTACACCTCTTATCTATACCTGTACTACTACTACTACACCCCTCATCTATACCTGTACTACTACTACACCCCTCATCTATACCTGTACTACTACTACTACACCCCTCATCTATACCTGTACTACTACTACACCTCTCATCTATACCTGTACTACTACACCCCTCATCTATACCTGTACTACTACTACACCCCTCATCTATACCTGTACTACTACTACTACACCCCTCATCTATACCTGTACTACTACTACACCCCTCATCTTTACCTGTACTACTACTACACTCCTCATCTTTACCTGTACTACTACTACACCCCTCATCTATACCTGTACTACTACTACTACACCCCTCATCTATACCTGTACTACTACTACACCCCTCATCTCTACCTGTACTACTACTACACCCCTCATCTATACCTGTACTACTACTACACCCCCCATCTTTACCTGTACTACTACTACACCCCTCATCTATACCTGTACTACTACTACTACACCCTCATCTATACCTGTACTACTACTACTACTACACCCCTCATCTCTACCTGTACTACTACTACACCCCTCATCTTTACCTGTACTACTACTACACTCCTCATCTTTACCTGTACTACTACTACTACACTCCTCATCTTTACCTGTACTACTACTACTACACCCCTCATCTTTACCTGTACTACTACTACTACTACACCCCTCATCTTTACCTGCACTACTACTACTGCACCCCTCATCTATACCTGTACTACTACTACTACACCCCTCATCTGTACCACTACTACACCCCTCATCTTTACCTGTACTGCTAATCCCCTCATCTGTACTACTACTAATACACTAGTACATAAGGCACATATTTGGGAAAACTACTTATATGGGGCACACAATGGGCTTGTCTACTACATAGGGGCACGGGAGGAGCACTGTTACACTGGGAAGCAATATGGTTGTTGTCTCAAACGTCTATAAAATAGTTTCTGATGCTGCAGGGAGAAAAATGTCCTGTTTGTTTAGCAAAAAGAGAAAAAATCGAGATTTAAATCAAGAATCGTCCAAAATTTTTTAAAAATCGAGATTTTATTTTTTGGCCATATCGCCCAGCCCTAGTTCACACTGCGTAGAAGACTACGGCCGTAATTCGTACAGACCCGTGAAAAATGAACCGGTCATTTATTTGCGGCCAGTAATGTTACAACTACGGCTGTAGATTTTAATGCGGCCGCACACGTAAAATTTATTTCAGCCAAATTAAACTTGATTTTAATGTAAAAAATTTACCGAGTCGTTTATTCGGCTAGTCGCAGTAATTAAATTAAATGACATGTTTCAGCCCGATTAAAAACATGCTAGGAGGCAATATTAAACAACGGCCGTAGTTTCACGACTAGGCCTTACGTTCGTAATTCTACGGCCGATGTTTTGGCCTCAAAATAACGGCCGTTGAAAATAACGGCCGTTGTTTTACGTAGTGTGAACATAGCCTAAAGGTGTAGTAGTAGTTACTGATGTTCCCTGTGCGCTTGAGTAATTACAGAGTCCAGGTTAAACTTAACCACTTGAATGCTTTACTGGAACAGTTCTTAAAGTGACAGAACAGGATGACTTTAGGAACAAGTTTAGGCAAAGCGGTTTGCGCTTGAGTATGATTGTCACGCCCATGTAATGCTAAATATAGGTTTCCTTGAACTGCAGAGTCTCTTAAAGTGAATCTTCTACTTCACTATTAAAGAAAAAAAAATCACTAACTGGTTGGCACCGACGCATAGATCCCAATGGCACGGTGCATTTTTTAAACCGCCATGTTTTTCGGCCTGCAATTTAACACTCTATGCACTGGACGTGGGCCGATCCCCCAGTGCAACAATATTTCCTCCCCTGGGTGACACATCCCTGAAGGGAGGGCATATCAATTAACTGGAGTCATTGGGCTTGCATTGGGAGTGCATAGAGTGGGCCAAATTGCAGATTGAGCAACCAGATGGTGGGAACCGGATGGCAGTTTTCAAAAAATCTACAGCGCCATTGGGATCTACACGCTGGCGCCGACCAGGTAGTATGAATTTTTTTTGGTAGTACTACCTAAACCTACCTAATGTAGGTTTAGGTAGTAGAAGACTTATACAGAAGGGGGACCTGTCGAGTGGTGCAGTACTGTGTCAGGGCAACTCTGACACTTGACTGGTGACACGAGAATACCTGTATTCACGGTTTAGAAAATTTCGTCTCTTGCTAAAAGAGATCACAAAGTGTCAGATCTAGGAATACGGCCCTGGGGTAGGACATCCAGGTGGAGCTAATCCCTCAAGATTACCCAAGGCGACTGAGCAATATCAGTGGGGTACTTTGGCTAGTAGCTACCTTAACCAACATGCTAAGGACTGTCCTGGTCAGCTGAAGGACTGCCAGAGAATAATTGAGAACAGTCACCCCAGACGTAGACAGGTTGTGGACCCCTTTACAGCAGTTATCCCAATTAGGGTTTAGCAAGCCACAGTTGCAATAGAAAGGTGTTTGTGAATAAATCAGTCTCTAGCTGCAATGGGCACCTGGCCACGAGGACCAGGCCTGAGGCGAACTCTTTCTGTCTCGTGCAGCAACAGTTGACTAATCAGGAACCAACTAAGACTACAACAACCAGAACTAACTAACCTCCCTCTATATAAGGGCTAAGACTGGGCTAATTCCCTATTGGTGGGAGAGAATCTGAGGCAACTCGACGTCCCATTGGTGGTAACTTTCTAGAGGATGCCTATGATAGGCTAGGAGTGTTGGATGTGTCTGGCAATCCACTCTTGCATGTAAAACATCACATAATACAGACAATACATTTACCCCTATTGCTTGCAATGTGCTGGAAGTTTCATAGGAAAAAATACTCAGTGGCGACATCTTGTGGCCAAAAAGTAAAGATGCATTTTTGAAAAATACAATATAGGGGAGCATAGGTAACCCGTACAAAATACCTTCAGGGCTGAATGCACTAAGAGAGGAACCCATCAGTGGCCCATGGGTTTCTAGACACTGCAATATGTCAGGAAATTAAAGAGTTTGGTTGTATGACCTTCCCACAGGAAGCTTCAAACTGAGGTGTGCTCTGATGAAGGAGTTTAATTATTTTTAGGTTCACACCAATCCTTAAAAAGTGAAGCCCAACCTATTTTTTCCCAAAGAGCTGTACCTTTCTAGTCAGTCTCTGTTAGACCCTTCATCAGGCCTTAGGCCTAGACAAGTTCCAACCAAACCTGCTACTAGAAAGTTACCAACCTTTTCCAGCTGCTACCTTCACCTAAGATAGATCTGGGTCTATACACAGTGATTACGGAATAGTGTGGGATTTCGGAGGTTTCACCCAAAAATGTCTTCAGTCCATGCTGCTTGGACAATTCTGCTTCAAGCACCTGTTTCTAATCCACATAAGGAAATTTGCCAAAACAGGAGAGGAACTCGTTTCAAGGACTCTCTTGCAACATTTAACTCTGTATGGGTATAAGCCAAAGTGCAGCACTCCCTCCATGACACATAAAGCTTGTTGTACATGTGCCTCGCTAGGTGTCATACAGCAAACTTTTAGTAAGTAAAGTCTTCTTTGGTAAACTACACCACAGATCACTAAATCAGTGGTTGTCCTCTATAGCAGAGTCTTGTTTAATTAGACTCTATGGCATCATCTCTACAAGCCTACCTATATTTGTTGAATCATCTAGCCATTCATATATGTTGCGTTGTATGTTAAGTCTGGTCTCAAGTTACAGTTGTCCAGAAAAGATCATTGTATGTAGAAAGTATTGTAACCTGAAGCCATTATAAATTGGGGGAACACTGTATTTCTAGAAATATTTTAAATGAGATGCCAAAGAAAAGTTGACATCCCTGTTGTGTTCTCTCTTAAGGCACGTCTCTCAATTCATGACAATCATGAAGATCTCCATGAATTTTCCATATGGGGTTTTGGAGAAAGTGTTCCTGAAGATATGCTCTGGCTTTCTCGCTTTTATTCTAATAGTGAGAGTTTACTGTCTATACCAGAGCATCCAACAGAGGTATCGTGTAATTCTGATCAGTCAGTGACTATTGAATATGACATCCATAAGAAGAACCTTGAGTCTGATTCTGATCATCTCCACTTTTTCTACGTTGTAAGTATTCTTTATATCAGTGTTGATAAGCTTCATTTTGAGGGGTAGATCAGGCATTTATATCATGGTTTTCATGTTCACAGGATCCATAACAGCAGAGGTGGATCTATTATGATCTGTTATGTTTAGTCAGGTTTCCGACATCGAACTTTATAGCTATTGATAGATAAGAGGGAAGCCTTGATTAACCTTTGAGGCACTGCATGGACCTTTTGGAGGAGGCTGACAGGCTCAGAATGCATGCACACATGATAAGGTTTATGCCTGTTTTCAGGAGTAAACATGATAAATTAGATGCTGGGGGCGACCCCACCTCCTCTCCACCTTGTTTGACTCTCCCTGCCCTGGAGGCCAGAACTTTAGGGTTTTTTTCTGGGTAAGGAGTAGTTTTTCATGAAGTAATTTACAAATAAATTTACACATAGTTAAGTAGTTTGAAAGGACCATTTATGAAAGATTTGGGGGATTTATCAAACTGGCGTAAAGAAGAATTGGCTCAGTTGCCCCTTATCAAACAATAAGATTCCACCTTTTATTTCTCCCAGATTCTTTGAAAAATGAAAGGTGCAATATGATTGGTTGTTAGGGGCAACTAAGACAATTCGACTTTACACTAATTTGATTAATCCCCCCCCTTACTCTTTTGCTGTCTAAATATTATTCCTGCCGTATAATTCTTTGCAACTTTTTTTTTACCAGATTAGACCATAGCCAGATGAAAAAATGGAGATGAGCGCAACTCGAGCATACTCCAGTCTGATTGTTCGGCATTTGAATACTGGTGGCTGAAGAAATTGGAGGTAGCCCTAGGTAGTGGTTTTCCCAGACTCCCTAGGGCCGCATCCAACTTCTTAAGCAGGCAGTATTCAAATGCCGAACAATTAGACTTGAGCATGAGCTAGTTGTTCTTATCTCTATTAATAAAGAAACGGGGAAAAACGGGGAGGTGAACATACTAGAATTCAAAGTGGTTTCAAACATAGAATAACTTTTTCTGTTCCTAAATATCTGACCTGTTCACCATGTTTTACAGATTATGTCCAAAAATGGAATCTTCTCTTACAAGGAACATAAAGTTGATATTAAAGACCAAGCAGATAGCCCAAGTGAGTATCATGGTTTTTAGTCATCTTCATGCTGAATAATATTGACCACGCCTCAAAAAATCATGATACGTGATAAAAATATGTAATATTTTTGTGTTCTTAGCGTATACAGTTATTTTTACTTAAATAGATTTTTGGCCAATCCCTTTTAACAGAAAGAGTCCCCTAAAATAGGATAATTACTGGGTCTATTGTTTAGAAAGTGTTAAGCTCCCCTACAAGTGAAGCATACCACATTACATGCTCCTCATTTTATTTTCTTATACCGTATGATATCCTTTAGATATATGTTTCAAAGTAGAAGTAAGAAGAAAGCGGTTCTTACCAATAGCTGAAACTCTTTATGCTTGCACATATACGTCATATATGTCATAGTGGTGTTATGGATGTCCTAATACATTGGTCCTGGAACTCCTGAGCCTGGTGCTAACTAAAAATAATTTCCTCTTCGGGATCGACTATTTCTTTCAGCCACGAGGTACAGCAATGGGGAGTGCATGTGCCCCATTGTATGCCAATCTGCCAATCTTCGGAGAGGAATTGGACGTCATCTGTGTAGAATTTTGCCAAGTTTGTAACTAGTCTAAATCAAAACAATCTGGGTCTTAAATTCAGCTTTTACATTGTAATTGAAAAAGGTGTTTTTGGACCTAAAGATTTAACTGCTGAGAAACAGATCCTAAAGAAATTGCCACCATTACACTCCTACAATGGGGGAGCCCCTAAAAAGGGAATTCCAGTTGGGAAATACCTTAGAATTAGAAGGAACTGTATCATGGTAACAGAATTTAAGGAAAAGGCTGCGAATCTTAAACTGCTTGGGAGGGGATAACCTAAATAAAAGCTGAAATGAGTGTTTTGCTGGCTCTGAAAAAAAACAAACAAAAAAAAGAGAAAAACTGTTAATCTCAAAACAAGCGGGTCCAGATAAGTTACAAATAGTAGAAACATATGGAAAATAGGCCTGTCAATCATCCCCGCCAAGCTTGCTGACAGGGAGCGAGCAGTGAATAGACATCAGTGACTACCTACCGCGCCTCTCTCTGCCATGCATGAAGGATTAAACGTAATTTTCTCAGGTATAAAGACTGCTGCAGCCGCGGCCGATACGGGCAACGGGCTGCACAGGAGCTTTATACTGTGCTCCAGGGAACCAAATTAGCCCAATTGGGCTGATTTGCCCAAATCAGCCCAATAACTAAAATAAAATAATATCCATTGGTAATGGATATAAACATCGCTATGATCAGTATGTCCCTAACTATAGATTTGAGATAATTATATGTTTGTAATAAATGTTGGCTAGCCATGATTATTTCCATAGGGGAATAAGCCACTACCAGTTTCAGACTAACACAGACACAACCAGACAGTGAGCCCTGATCTGACACCACCCACTGTCCCTGCCTAATTGCCTCAGTTGACCCTAGGCGGACGCAGACAACCACAAAGACGTTCCCTGCACTATATACGTGGTACACAAAACAATACGGACAGACAAAACACAATAAGGAGTAGCAATACAAAAGAGTAGTCACAGGTCAGGCGGGAGGTCAGAATAACGAGTCGAGCAGTAAGAAGGGATTAGGACGGAGAACGCAGGAATAGACAAGGGAGAGCTGGGACCAGGAGTACACCTAATAGCCAGCGATCAGTAAATTACCGCTGGCTCTTTAAATACAGGACCAGGAGCCCAGACCAGAATGTAATTGGTCTGGACTCCTGAGTCCTGATCAATTCACATGTGCAGGCTGCAAGCCGGGTGGCAGCAGGGTCTGCCACTCAGCTTGAGCCTGATACTACTCAGCTGAGCATACAACGCTCAGCTGAGCTGCCGCACGTCATCGGAGCTCACGGCGTCCCTGGTAACCAAGGACGCCGTCGGGTCTCCTTGACGTCACCCGGCCCCGGAGAGGAAGGCGGCGCTGCGCTCCGGCCGGGACGGACGTCGCTGGAGCGCGGTCAGGTAAGTTCCTAACAACCAGACAGCTTTTCTATGTGCATCTGAGTGATTGACCAATTGATTTATTTTATTTTTTCTCTCATTTTCAGGGCTGCAGGGTTCATTCCCTCTAAATATCCATGTAGATGACGATTTGTCCCCTAAGTTCAATCTTCTTGTTTTCACTGTTCTGCCCAATGGAGAGACAATGGCAAGGGCTACAGAATACAAGGTCTCACCATGTGTTAGGGGCAAGGTAATAAAAATAATAATAATAAAAAATAATCATCTTTATATAGCACCAACATATTCCACAGAACTTTACAATGCAGAAGGAAGAACTGTGTGCGAACTGTGTGGGCCCCAGAGCAAACTTCAATTGGGCCATTTTGACACTTGGCACCAGAGAATAAAAGCATGCTTTATGTTTTGGAAACACAGCTGGATATATGAAAGCTATCAAGTGTCTTCTTTCCCTAACAGCTATCTCACTGTGTCAGCAGTCTAGAACGTGAATTGCAGCTTACAGATCCCCTTTAAGCAATTTTCAGATTTTAACTGTACAATCAAAAAATATATATATATTACTTTTTTTTTCTTTTTTTTTTTTTAAATATTATAACATAACACATATCATGTATACAAATAGGTGAAACTTAGCTTCTCTGAAGAACAAGTCCGACCGGGGGAACATGTAAATTTGGAAGTTACAGCAGCGTCCGGATCCTTGTGCTCTGTGCGGTCTGTGGATAAAGGATACTTGCTGAAAAACCCTCATGCTGATACTCATCTGCTAACAGAACTGGTAAGTTTTAATCTTTCGTGTATTCGTTTTTTTTTCATGAACTTGTTTCCTTTTCCAACCGTGGTATTAATTACCCAACAAGAGTACCCTACCCCACATACCCTGAATATGGACGATAATCATTTCGTTGAATAGGGCCTTCTGTTTTGCGCTGCGCTGTAATGAAGCAGCCGTGCTGCTGGATATATATATATATATATATATATTTATATAGTCATTACAGCATGGCACATATGAATGCAATTTCCCCGCTCCCAGCATCTTATCATAGATGCTGCCAGGGCGGGGAGGCTGCGTTACAGGCATTCCACATGTGTGTTCCGTACGGAACATGAAATGTGTGAATGCGGCCTAAGTCTACCAAATTGGGCCTTAAAGGAGTTATCCAGTGCTACAAAAACATGGCCACTTTCTTTCAAAGACAACACGACTTTTGTGTCTAGTTCAGGTGCGGTTTGCAGTTAAGCTCCATTCACTTCAAAGGAACTGAGCAGCAAAACCCCGCCCAGCTGGAGACAAGAGTGGGGCTGTCTCTGGAAGAAAGTGGCCATGTTTTTGTAGTGCTGGATAACCCCTTTAACGGCATGCTGTAATTGGGGGTAGTGGAAAAAAAAAATCTGTAACTTATTGTTAAACTTCATTGGGGGAGACTTATCAAACATGGTGTAAAGTGAAACATGCTCAGTTGCCCCTAGCAACCAATCAGATTCCACCTTTCATTTTCCAAAGAGTCTGTGAGGAATGAAAGGTGGAATCTGATTGGTTGCTAGGGGCAACTGAGCCAGTGTCACTCTACACCATGTTTGATAAATCTCCCCCTTTGCTTTGCTTCCTGGTTTTGGTTGCAATATGAGCACCAAAATACTGAGCAAAAATACTGTGTGTGAACCCAGCCTTAGGCTAGGTGCACATAGAGCAAAAGTGGCGGCATTCCGCAGCGGAATTCATCAGCGCAGAATGCCGCCAGACGGTGGCAGGGGAGCTCCACCACTTTTGCTCCATGTGCATGTAGCCTTAACATGAACTACTAGAAACACCTCCAAGCAAACCCTGATCTCTGACCCAAATCTGTCTTAGGTCTTTCCACTTTTTACTGTGGCTCCAGGGTCATCCTTTTTTTAATGGTCATTTTTATTGTCTAAACTTTAACTGACCTGTTTTTGTTTGTTTTTTTCTTCAGAAAGATAATTAGATTATAAACTAACTTTGATTCTGCTCTTGCCTACAGACTGACAGCATTAGGGACGATAGTTTTTTTTCTTTTTTTCCAAGTTTAATGGAACACCCTGATTTACACCAGTGCCCTGAGAATACCACAGCTAGATACGAAGAAATCTTTGATGTTTACAGGTTATTTATGGTAAGACAAACTTACTGAATATTACTTTTGTTTCGATCGTATTTTAATGTCTTTGCGTTAACAGGGTACAGTAGTAGATTTTACATGACAAGTGTCATATTGAACATGCATAAGTTATTAGTTCAGTGGCTTCAATGTAAAAATATTGTAACCCCTTCACGCCAGTCATACAGCTATATACATTCTCGCTACACATACCCTGTGCAGCAGGAACATATATAAACGCTCATGGCTGTGAAGGGGTTTTAATGTGTGCAGGGCCATTTCAATGCGATCGGTCCTGCACACTTTACAGCCCTGAGACCCGGGCATAGTTACAGACACCTGCGGTCCCACAGCTGCTTATCATTAACCCCCTTAAATGCTGCGATGCATAGCGATCACAGTGTTTAAGGAAGTCAGTGACAGGACAAGGGCCTGTCACTGATCGGGAACGGTCACATGTGCCGGCAGGCGGGGGTAAGCCACTTACCTCCATCCTGTCGGATCTTCAATCTGTTCATAGAGTCTTCTCTCAGGCAGACTCTATGTACAGATCGTCGAATATACCGATGAATGCTTTGGCAATATCAGTATATGCAATCACAGCATTGCATATATAAGTCCCCTAAGGGACTTATATTTGCAATCCAAAATGTGACAAAAAAAAGTAAAAAACAAAACAAAAACCCTAATAAAAATGTCTCATTTTCCCATTATACAAATAAAAATATTACATATAAACATATTACATATCGTAGCGTGCAGAATTGTCTGATTTATTAAACTATAACCATATTGTTCCCACACGGTGAACAGCGTAAACGAAAAATGAAAAATAAACCCACCAGGATTGCTAATTTTAATTAAAATTATATATTAGAAAAAAAATGAATGAAAAACAATCAAAAATTTTCTCATACACCAATATGATACCAATAAAAACTAGAGATCATGTCGCAAAAAATAACACCCAAACTAGCCCTGTAGGTGGAAAAATAAAAGCGTTATGGCTCTTGGAAGGCGAGGAGGAACATTGCTTCAATTTGACCCGGGCAACAATGACCATGGTCATGAAGGGGTTAAAAATTTATTAAAACCCAAACAGAAAAGAAGGGGGGAAAAAAGTTTGAACTGGTGCATCAAGTATTCTGCCAGGGAGGTACTGTGTTTTGTATCTTGTTTACGACACAAAAAATCTTTGACACTATCCCCTATCATATCCTCATATATGATCATCAATGATCTTGTGCATTCAAATAGCACAACATGCTAGTGTAGGACATAACTGAGTATTATTACTATTTTTGCTTATTCAAAATTATATTGATAGGTTAGTATGGCATCTATATTGTGATGTCATCTTTATTGTGATGGTTGGAACTTGGGCACAGCCTGCACAGCAGTTTTACTGACTAAAGTCTCTGATTGTGCTGTAGGCACATTAGTGTTACTAGTGAATACCTGTACAGCCCATTTATATGTTCACACAACATAAATTTTTAATTAATCACGGCCGTTGTTGCAAATTGCAACACCCGACGTGATTAATTGAAAATTTACATTGCACTGAAGTCAATGGTAGCCCGGCTGGAGTGTATACACATAGTATACACTCTGGCTGGGATTCCAAGCTGCTGCAGCGAAAACTGACATGTCAGTTTTGTGCGGCCGCTATTCATTGAATAGGGTCCACACAACCCTGACAGTGCACACATTGTAGAGTGCGGCTCCAGACGCACTTTACATTGTGTACTATGGGTAGTTGGGATGCGGGCGCACCAGAATGTTCCTGCATCCCAATTCTAAAAGAAATTAAGTTAAATCCAGCCGGTACTGCACTACCGATCAGGATGAACTTCAGTGACGCTGGCCGTTCCTATGTAGTGTGAACCCGCCTATTACTGTAAAGGGTCTCCACAGGTTGGTGAACTGTAGCCCCTCATGATACCCAATACAGATTTGGACATTTTATGTGAAATTACCCTCCACACAACTTTGTACTTGCCTACCAGCTCTCCTAGTTTGTCTTAAAGGGGTTTTCTAAGGAAAATAGACTATGAGCTACCCGCAGGTAAGCCCATCAGACACTAGTCAGTGAGTTGCCAGCATCCAGCATCCATGTCGATGAGCTGTTCTGCACCCGCACTACCCATTGAACAGGGCCGGAAGCAGTTGACTCCACTCACTGCATAGTGGCTGCAATCTGAATTTAATTAGAGCAGAATACACCTGATACTACATACTCTGAATTATTTGGGGGAACCTAGAACCAAGAGAGGTGAATCTGGTGAGTTTAGGGTTCGATCCGATTCACGGTCACCTTAATGTGGCGGAGGGGTATACATCATATAATCAAAAGGCTACGAACCTCAAGTGTACATGTGTAATGAATATAGCAGCAAAATATCCTATACATTCATTGATCATATACGAGTTCTCCTTTGCAGTGTTCAGCAGCCATTTTGTGTGTTGACATATATGTGGCAGCCATGGATGCGTGTACTATGTGTATATTTTACATTTTAGCTTTGGCTACAGGGGTGTCTGGTGTGTCAAAAAGGGTCACACTGTGTGTATTATCTGTGATCTGAATGAGCTATGACATCAGCTAGGTATAAAATACATAGTTATCTCGTTTTAACAAGTCATTTTTTTTCTTCTACTACAGACATATGATCTAGAGGTTTTTACCAACACTGAGATGAAGGAACCAGTGAGATGTGAGCCACATAGGTTTGCTTCCCGCTCTGCTATCAAGATGAAGAAAGGTATATACAACAATCACAAACCGGTTGTAGCCTATTTGTCGGCAACTATTATTAATACAGTATGGATTGGGTTTTTTTTTGGACAATCTCTTTATGTTAGAAGAGTCCTTCAGGAATAAACTGATCATAGGGTTTCCTACAGCTATCAGCAGTAATCTGTATAGTAATTTATTATAGTGGAAAATGAATATTATGCAGCGCACTCAGTAAGCATTATTACCGTAAGACACCAATACTACCTTATAATGTGGATAAGCTTCTTTATTAAAGAGTACCTGTCATGAAAAATACCTTTTTGATATGTCATCCGGCATATTAAAAGTAATTGATCACTACTGAGACCTTCCTGATTGCAGCAGGTCTCAGCAGTGAAACCCGCTGTGATCACTAACTTTTGGCAATTCTGATGACATGTCAAAAGTTACTTTTCATCACAGTGACTTTTTAACGTGTGTCTCTATGTACAATTATATAATAGATGAACTTTGTTTGCCACACAAACTGGCCCACACTATCAATCTGTCCGATCTGCCCATAGCAACCAATCACAGCTCAGTTTTAACTTCTCAAATTGATCTGTTAAAATAAAAGCTGAATGCTGATTGGTTGCTCTTGGCAAATCAGACACCGATTGTCTCAGATTGATGAATCTGGGACCATTTATGCAAATTAGCTTCTTCTTGCAGTCATGGAGGTGGAGCCCTTTGGCAGAGTGGTTATAATGGCCAATCCCTAAAAAAAATCCCTCTCAGGCATTACAGACATCCGGGAATATGCTATTACAAACTGGTTATAAATATACTACAGTGAGCTGGGTATACTTACTACTGTATATATCTGCTTCCCTGGAACATATTCAGAAATCGAGAGCTAGTGGCCAGCAGCTCCTGCCGTTCTGGTCCCCAGGACCCGGGTTGTGACATGTGAGGTACGCTAAGCCAGTCAGCGGCCAAAGTAGGACCCCGCTACAGCTGCTGACTGGCTGAGGCTGAGCGGATCTCACAAGTCCCAACCTGGGTCCCTGCTCAGACCAGGAAGCACCTGGGGACCCGGGTACTGGAGCGGCAGGATGCGGCCACCAGTGCTGGAGCAGGGGAGGTATGAGCACTTTTTTTTTATCCACCCCCTCCCCAGCACTTGCTAAAAAAATGGGTCTGGATGGACTTCTCCTTTAAGTAGCTATACTTTGTGTATGTTCCTATTTACCAGATCGAGACAACAGGCATGACCTTAAGGCATCCAGCATTATATCTTTCTCTTTATATATAGTGGCCACCCCACAAAAACATCTTAGGCTGGGTTCACACTGCATTTTTGCAGCCCATTTAACAAATCCCTTTTTAAATACTGTTTTTGTGTAAGCTAAAATGTAAAAAAAAAAAAAACATATTTTTTTTATAATGGAAGTCAGTGGAAAAAAACAGATCCAAACGTATGCACACAAATGCATCCATTTTTGCATCCGTTTTTTCCATTAAGCGGATATGTTAAGCGGACTGCAAAAATGCAGTGTGAACCCAGCCTAATGTGTGTGACTATACAGTGGCCTAAGGTATACATAAGGGAATTCAGTGAAGCAGTTGGCATCTCTATGCATGTAGTGCGCATCAGTGAGCTTTAATCCTCAAGAGTATGACCTGGTGCTAATAAATCCCAGGCATTGTGCACGACTACATAGACTGGTGTCCATCATCAAATACAAATAAGTGAAAGAAATCAGAATTAACCCTTCTCTTGCACTTTCCTATTCTAGACACCAAAAAAGACACCCCGCCGAAACATCTTACAAGAACTTACTTCCCAGACTCCTGGCTGTATGAGTTGGTTCCTGTGGGGTGAGTATGCAGCCACTTTAGTATATCCACACTCAAGCTGTGAGACATGCATTCACTTAGATCCATTTTTATAGGCCTTTTAAACAGGAAGGGCAATAATTTAAATACCCAGTGTTCTAAATAGATACCCAAAAATAAAAGTTGATAAGCGAGAATACGGCCATATTTTGATAATTACAGCCGTAAATAATGATTATGATCATAGGCTAGCATGAGCAGAAACCTGTGAGTCTGCCAATCATTTAAGTGAATGGGGTTGATTCTCTAATTAGATTCGATACAGTGTCGGCTTCCTGTCCTAATAGGGTAGCACGAGGTACCAGGACCCCGTGCTGGGTTAAGAAGACTTTCCAAGACTTTCCAGAAGAGCCATGCATTACAGTAGGATACGTCAGCTTCCTTAATACTATTTGTCCTATTGGGGTCAGTACCTAGCTGTGGTTACTACCCTGTGTCTTGTTGAAGGTATCTCTGGCAAGGACAAGATTTCTTCAGAGGACGTCCCTCTCTCATAGGTCTCTAGCACTGCATGCTAGCTGTAATCTCCAACATAAAGGGGGGAAAAAGCCTCTTTTGGTATCTAACAAGGGTCCTGGCCTAAGCCAGGCCTTGGCTTCACTGCAGCAGGGACTGTGCGCCCTGTGTTTCTCCCACATCTACTGAAACCAAAAAGCCCTCCCACCAGGAACTAGCTTTTTTTTTTATAGGGACAACTTAGCTAATGTGTGATTGGTGGGGCTGTGTGTGTGGGTAAGAGAGAGGAGATAGGATAGGAGGAAAAGTGAGGGAACAGAGCCTGCTTCTGTAAGTCAATAAAACAAAACATGTGACAACAGTTTAACCCATTCCTTCCTTCAGCTGTGCTCTGTACATTACACACATAATAAATTCAGTGACATCTAGTGGGGAAAACACACAACAAAATCTCCTTCATCACCTCCTGTGTAAACCTGAGTAAGTTACTTTACCCAGGTGCAAAAGACTTAGTGGCACACCTGTGCTGGGACACTACAAAAACACGGAAGAAAATGCTGGTGCTCTGGCTTTATTTGTTCTGGTGTCAGATCTCCTATACATTTCGTTTAATGGCTTATAAAGAACAGAACTTTGCTATCTCTTAATACACCATTCATCTTACACAGCGCCCTTTGTAAACTATAAAATGAATTAGAGTAAACTGGACACAGATGATTATCCATCCCACTGAGTTAAATGGAGTCTAATATTAAAGGGGTTATCCAGCGCTACAAAAACATGGCCACTTTTGCACCACTCTTGTCTCCAGAATGGGTGGGGTTTGAAACTCAGTTCCATTGAAGTAAATGAAGCTTAATTTCAAACCACACCTGACCTGGAGACAAGAGAGGGGGAAAAGTGGCCATGTTTTTTGTAGCGCTGGATAATCCCTTTTTTTATTGATGCATTCTTCTTGTCTTACAGCTCAGAGGAACACACTGTCCTGAATCTTACAACCCCGCACACTATCACTAATTGGGTAACCGATGCCTTCTGCCTGAGCCCAGCCGGGTTTGCCAGTGCCAGGGACATTGAGCTCACCACTTTCCAGCCTTACTTCATTGACCTGATTGTCCCCTCCTCTGTGATACAAGGAGAGAAATTTACAGCCCAAGCCATGGTCTTCAGCTATGTGAACAAATGTATTCTGGTAGGAAAATGATAACTTTTTTGAATGTAAGACTCTTCTGTGCCCCTGTGTACAGTCATGGCCAAAAGTTTTGTGAATGATACACATTTTAATTTTTACAAAGTCTACTGCTTCAGTTTTTAAAATGGCAATTTGCATATACTCCAGAATGTTATAAAGAGTGATCAGCTTAACAGCAATTACTTGCAAAGTCAATATTTGCCTAGAAAAATAACTTTATCCCCCAAAACACATTTCAACATCATTGCAGTCCTGCCATAAAAGGACCAGCTAACATCGTTTCAGTGATTGCTCCATTAACACAGATGTGGGTGTTGATGAGGACAGGGCTGGAGATCAATCTGTCATGATTAAGTAAGAATGACACCACTAGACACTTTAAAAGGAGGCTGGTGCTTGGCATCATTGTTTCTCTTCTGTTAACCATGGTTATCTCTGAAGAAACACGTGCAGTCATCATTGCACTGCACAAAAATGGCCTAACAGGGAAGAATATCGCAGATGGAAAGATGGCACCTCAATCAACAATCTATCGCATCATCAAGAACTTCAAGGAGAGAGGTTCCATTGTTGCCAAAAAGGCTCCAGGGCGCCAAAGAAAGACCAGCAAGCGCCAAGACCGTCTCTTAAAAGTGTTTCAGCTGCGGGATCGGGCTACCAGCAGTGCAGAGCTTGCTCAGGAATGGCAGCAGGCAGGTGTGAGTGCATCCGCACGCACTGTGAGGCGGAGACTCTTGGAGCAAGGCCTGGTCTCAAGGAGAGCAGCAAAGAAGCCACTTCTCTCCAGAAAAAACATCAGGGACAGACTGATATTCTGCAAAAGGTACAGGGAGTGGACTGCTGAGGACTGGGGTAAAGTCTTCTCTCATGCCAACTGTAAAGCATCCTGAAACCATTCATGTGTGGGGTTGCTTCTCAGCCAAGGGAATCGGCTCTCTCACAGTCTTGCCTAAAAACACAGCCATGAATAAAGAATGGTATAAGAATGTCCTCCAAGAGCAACTTCTACCAACCGTCCAAGAGCAGTTTGGCCATCAACAATGCCTTTTCCAGCATGATGGAGCACCTTGCCATAAAGCAAAGGTGATAACTAAATGGCTCAGGGAACAAAACATAGAGATTTTGGGTCCATGGCCTGGAAACTCCCCAGATTTTAATCCCATTGAGAACTTGTGGTCAATCATCAAGAGACGGGTGGACAAACAAAAACCAAGAAATTCTTACAAAATGCAAGCATTGATTGTGCAAGAATGGGCTGCTATCAGTCAGGATTTGGTCCAGAAGTTGATTGAGAGCATGCCAGGGAGAATTGCAGAGGTCCTGAAGAAGGGTCGACACTGCAAATATTGACTTGCTGCATTAACTCATTCTAACTGTCAATATAAGCTTTTGTTACTCATAATATGATTGCAATTATATTTCTGTATGTGATAAAAACATCTGACAAACACACATAAAAACCAGGGGGCAGCAGATCATGTGAAAATATAATATTTGTGTCATTCTCAAAACTTTTGGCCATGACTATAGAATATAGGCCCTGCTATGCCCCTGTGTAGTATATAGGCCCTTCTCTGTGTCACAATGAAAACAAACAAAAAAACAACCCACCTGCTTGCAGCGCTCTCACAACACATGCTCTTCTCTCATAACTTCCAGCACAGGTAGCATGGAACTGGAATGCTGCTTGTAACGGAAGTCCCTGGTGGCCTCTATAATTTAACTGCATGCATGCCTTAAAGGCTCACACACAAATGATTGATATGTTCACCCAAGAATCTGCAACATGTGTCCTGGATTCCCGGGAGGGCAATGCAGCACAGCACAGTCATCGGTGGACCATTGTAGTATCGTGAAGTCTGCAATGTACTGCTGTCTGAGTGGGCCCCTCTCCCACCTTGGGCTTCTGTGCAGCTGAGCCAGTTGCATGGGCTATATGTGAAACCAAGAAAAGGAAGAACATTAATGGGGAGCAGATAAAAATCCAAAGTACTCTGTAATACCTCAATATTATATACCCACTAATCTCCTCAAACCTAAGAGTAGAGTTTAAATATCCTCTATGTTTTCACCTTTTAACCCAATCGATGATGTGGATGCTGGACTTCCGCTGTGTACTATAATGAATCGGCTTGGGTGAAAAAAGTCATCATGGTATCGGTAGCAGCTGGCCAGGCAAAAAAGAAGATCAAGCAGTGGTGGCCATAAGTTGTAGGCTGGAAGAAAGGTAGCAGAATTAGGAGTAAGCAGAGGAGTCAAGGCAGGTGGCACAGGTACAGAATCAGGCTCTGGCAGATGAATCGTGACAGCACAGGTCTATACATGTATAGGAGGTAAACAGGAGAGGTCCTAGATAGCAGATCAGAAACATACGGTCAAGGTAAAGGTAAAAACTCATTACTGCTTAGGAACCGGTAGGTGGGCAGAAAAGTGTAAAGTAAAATATCAAAAGCACATGCAAACCCTGTGGTTCATACCAGGAAGTGCCACCATGTTGGAGTAAAAAGACGGGAAGAGAGAGCCTAGGCCTTGTACTATAGAGGTGGAGCAGGAACTGTGACCCAGTGGCCATGAGTACAGAGTGAGACCATTGCTGGTGGGTGCCAGCTGCCACCTTACTAGAGATGAGTGAACCTGGAGCATGCTCGAGTCGATCCGAACCCGAACTTTCGGCATTTGATTAGCGGTGGCTGCTGAAGTTGGATAAAGCCCTAAGGCTATGTGGAAAACATGGATATAGTCATTGGCTGCATCCATGTTTTCCAGACAACCTTAGATCTTTATCCAACTTCAGCAGCCACCGCTAATCAATTGCCGAACGTTCGGGTTCGGATCGACTCGAACCCGAACCCGAACCCGGTTCACTCATCTCTAACTGTCACATAACCATAAGCTTATTATAGTCTAGGAAGACACTCTTCCAGTTTTTCTATGGGCCCCGGAGCTATTTATTTAATATATTTTTGTAGTACTTTAAGCCTTTCCAAAATCTAGTGAAAAACGTGCTCATATTCCAGCAATCACCTTTAGGCTATGTTCCCACGACCATTATTAGCAGCCGCCTATATTATGAGATGGCCCCTTTCCCCGCTATGTTCCCGAAGTAGGATCATAGCCTTATAGTAATCATTGTGTTAGGAGTTTAATAAGGATATGATGCTCATAAGACCAAAGACATTTTACCATGTACAAGATAAACTTATTCTGTGTCTCTTCTTTCCATATAACAGATTGCCGTGTCATTGTCGGAAACAGAGGATCTTGTAACAGCCAATGATAAGGATCAGTCCAGATGTGTCTGTGAGGGTCATTTACACAAGTTCTCCTGGGATGTTTCAGCCTTAAAAACAAGTACTGAAAAGATTATTTATTACTTTATTTTTTACATTTGTTAAATAATTTTTACTTTTAAGAAAAGTTTCCTCACAGTGGAAATATTGGACTTTTTTTTTTAATTGGAAAGAAAAAACATGGCCACTTTCTTTCATAGACAACACGACTCTTGTCTCCAGTTCAGGTGCGGTTTGCAATTAAGCTCCATTCACCTCAATGGACAGCAAAACCCCGCCCAAGCTGGAGACAAGAGTGGGGCTGTCTCTGGAAGAAAGTGGCCGTGTTTTTGTAGCACTGGATAACCCATTTAATCCTTTTTCTGGGTAATAATAAGATCATTGAGATTTTATGGCTATGTTCACACATTTCCATCAGTCTTTTTTCAACCAAAACCAAATGTGGGTTGAAACCACAGAAAAAACATTTCTATTATAATTTTTCCCTGTCAATTCCACTCTTAGTTTTGGTCCAAAATACCGACAGAAATACTGTGTGTGAACATAGCCGCTGGGTTCACACTACGTATTTTTCAGTCAGTATTGTGGTCCTCATATTGCAACCAAAACCAGGAGTGAATTAAAAACACAGAAAGGATCTGTTCACACAAAGATGAAATTGAGTGGATGGCCGCCATATAACAGTAAATAACTGCCATTATTTCAATATAACAGCTGTTGTTTTAAAATAACAGGAAATATTTGCTATTAAATGGTGGCCATCCACTCAATTTCAACATTGTGTGAACAGATCCTTTCTGTGTTTTTAATCCACTCCTGGTTTTGGTTGCAATATGAGGACCACAATACTGACTGAAATATACGTAGTGTGAACCCAGCCTTCAAGCTGACTACAGTAAGAATAAAACAGAATATAGAGGTTGGATGGGCTGAGAAGATCTATGTATGTATGGACATATTGGGAGGGATTTATCAAGACCAGCGTACTCGTAACAGGCGCACACCTGTTAGTGAATTCAGCTGGCCTGGCGCCTGACCCTGCGACTGGCGTACCAAATCTACACCTGCTTCCAGGTTCATGATTTACGCCTGCGAGCCTGATAAATGCTACGCCTCCTTCCTGCTTTGCCGCGCCCACAAGCCCCCCTACCCGCTTAATGGGCAAGCAGGGGATACAGCAGGCATACGCCAGGGAGAAGGGGCGGATCTGCACTTTCTCTGGAGTACACCTGGGGCGGAACATTTATAAATGTCGCCCCTTCTCTCTTGAGGATTACTTACAAAATTTGATGGACAGAAACAAGTCTGTATAACTCGATAACCTTATGATCCATGTCTATCACTACAGATATTGAAACTGAAAATAATTTGCTATTAAGACCATTAAGAAAACTTTTCTGACGAAGCAACATAAAATAGAAGCATACTTTCCTGAAGTGAATTTTATATACATTCCTATGAACATCCAATAATCCAGAGTATCTGATTATCTCGTACATACCATGCTCCATAGTCACTGGATGAAAGGGATTTCACCATAGATATGAACCTGAACTATCGGCTTCTGATTCCCGCTGTCTGCCCGCTCCATGAACAGGGTGGATACAGCCTGAAGACCGCCTGGAAAACTGGGATACAGCCTATGGCTAAGGCTGTATCCCAGTTTTCCAGGCGGTCCTCAAGGTTGTATCCACCTTCTCCACGGAGAGGGCAGACAGCGGGAATCAGAAGCTGATAGTTCAGGTTCAGACGATCCCGAACTTTGGCAAATTCGCTCATCTCTAATAAGAACCACCTAATATATTTAATCTATTTTATTTATATTGCTGTTTGGTGGTCATTGGAGATGTACTGGACTCCATTTTACGTTCCTTGTTTTGTATAAAGAGTGACACGACTCAACATTGACCTTTCAGAAACACTTCAGATTCATGTTGACAGTGGCTTTATGGAAGTGGAGGGAGAGTGCACCCATGATGCTGTTGTAAAAGGAGAAAATATTAAAAAGGACACTGTGGAGAAAACCGTTGTGGTCACGGTGAGGTTTATTAACTGCAATGTATATATAATGCACTAAGAACCTGGATTAGAGCCATTAGTGTTATCTAGAATAGAACAATTTACAATAAGCTTTATATGCTGAAAATACAATGGTTAAAGGAGTTCTCCAATTTCATATGTAGTTAGCCGTCAATCTATTCCAACAAATGGCACCCCAATGAGCCATTTAGCATAACCACCGCAGCCAGATGTACACTGTGGACAAGAGACGGAAATCTTAGCTCCAATGACTGTGTAGTAGCCATACACTAAAAATGTCAAAGCACCCTGCAAAAAAAACAAGCTTTTAAAAACTATATTGGTATTTTTATTACTGTTCTCAAAATATGGCAATGTACAAAAAAATATATCCTGAATAAAAGAAAGCCCTATAATACGCTGGGTGCTCCTTTACGTCTGAGGCCCATGTGAGTCACATAATGTACAAGGATCACAGGTTATTTCTAAAAACTTCATATTTAAGAGAATAAATACCGGGATGCATTTATTTGTTAAAATTTGCTGTGCTACAGAAAAAGATGGATTCAAATCTGACATAATCCTTTAAAATAACAGATTTTAACATTGTTTGGGAAAATTGAAAAAAATTGCTGCTAAATTGGACATTCTAACTAGGGATGGTCCGAACCTGCCGAGGTTCGGGTTTGTACGAACCCGGACTCTCGGCAATGATTCCCGCTGTCTTAAACCTCCGTGGAGAGGGTGGATACAGCGGGAGGACCGCTGGAAAACCGGGATGCAGCCACAGCCATAGGCTGTATCCCAGTTTTCTAGGCAGTCCTCCCGCTTTATCCACCCTCTCCACAGAGGTGGAAGACAGCGGGAATCAGTCCGCCTCTACATAAATCTCTGTACTGTTGGAGCTGCGGGGACAAAACACCGGACTTAATAAATGTCCCTCAAAGTGTTTTTTTCCTGCACTTACTACTGCATCAAAGCTTCACTTGGATAAAATGGTGATGTCACGACTCCCAGAGCTGTGCGGGCTGTGGCTGCTGGAGAGGATGATGGCAGAGGGATGCTCAGTGTCCCTCCAGTGCCCTGTGTCCCTCAGTGTCCCCCTGCCCCCTGGTAACTTTTGTGGGGCAATACATTACTTTAATAAAAAATTTCCACCGGACTTCTCCTTCAACAAATGATGGCAAGATAAAGATATACTGTAGATGCAAATTAATAACTAATTTATGCGGCATAATTGTCTCTTTTACCAGACAATTTCAAACCTAAAAATAAAACCCTTTTTCCTCAAAAATACAATGAATAGATCACCCAAAATGTATCCCTAACATAAAGCAAAATAGACACATGTCAGTAAAAAAAAATAAAAAAAAGGAACTCGGTCATTAAGGCCAAAACAGGCCTGGTCTTTAGGGGGTTAAGTATGTACAAGCTATAAATATAAAATGTCATTTTATCTTTCAGCCAAAAGGATATGAAGACGAAAGAGCCCAGACGTTCCTTCTTTTACCATCAGGTAACTAAAATGAGGACATTATATGCTAAGTGCTAAAACATTATAAGTGCTAAAACCCCATCCCTCACTAGATAGAGACTCTGTAAAAAAAAAAAAAACACACACACACACACACAACTCCTGGTATACCTCCTTTACTTTAACTCTCGACAAGGCTCTACTGTGTGTCTGATATTCCAACACCAGATTCCCCCTTTTTTTTCAATAACATTTTGGATAACCTCAGTCTACAGAAGGTGGTCCCTCCCTCTCTGAACCAGATTAGGGAGTCTCTAACAAGCGGTGGTTCTTCTTCTGGTCATCTTTGTATTGCATGGATGATCACCACAGGAAAGAGACCTCACCGGCTGTAGCTTTTCCTGGCAAAAAAACCCTGTCAGCTGGAGGGGAACCAAGGAACCAAAACTAAATCAAATCCTATGTGTGAAAGGTAGGGCCCATTCACACTACGGAATCAGGGCCTAAATTCAGCTCGTAACCCCCAGCAGAGGCGTGCAGAGCCTCCCATTGAAAGAGATAGTAGAATTTGGCAAGGAGGCCACGGGCAGGGGTTCAGAGCGGAATTTCCCCGCCAATTTTGTAGTGTGAACAGGCTCTAAAGAGTAAAGCTCGCATTCATATTGTCTTCTACCAGCTGACTATTGTTGTTAATTGATACAGTAGTACTATGGAGCAATGTAGAATGCATACAGAAAGATAGACACCTGTAGACCCCTTATATATCATTAGAAGTGGGGAGGGGTGGATCAGGACTAATATCTAACTCCTGTTTTATCTCTACTCTTAAAAGACAACAGAGATGCCATTACTGTTAATATCAAAACCCCGGAAAGACTAGTCGCCGGCTCTGAACGAGCGCACATGATCATTCAGGGTGAGTAGTCCTAAGCAATAAAAATCTTACCCTACATAATACTTTGTGTGCGATTCTAGGTGTGAATTATCTCTAATATGTTTTGCTAGGTGATCTCTTGTCCAACGTTATTCTTAACTTGAACGATATTATCCCAATGCCGGATGGATGTGGAGAACAGAACACAGCAAAGTTTACCAGATATGCTCACACCCTGGACTATCTGCAGAGCGTAGGAGAACTGACACCCGAACGAAAAGCCAAAGCTCTCGAAGAATTAACTGAATGTGAGTGATGTGATTGTAACCTAATGGAGCGGATTTATTACCCCTTCCCAATATGTAGAAAGAGTATAGTTGGAGCAGGAAGGGTACAAATGTTGATGACAGTGGCTCATGCTGTACAATAAAATTGGCCTATATTTAGATAGTATTTTCTTAACTTCATGCCGCCTATCGATTGTATTACTTTATGTCAGTCTATAGCACCAACATTTTGGTGCAAGCCACACCTACTTCTGTTAAGCCACACCCCCATTGACACTTATGTGGCCAGAAAAGGGGGGGGGGGTAACCCACGCTTTTTCACGACCCTGTTAGCCCCTCCTAGAAATGTATGAATACATTGACAACTAGGTGTTACTGTTTCCTGCTAATGAGATTTGTTCCTATTTACTCACTCAACTCCAGAAAATCTGAACTTTGTGTATCACTGTAATCTTCCTCCAGGTTACCAAACACAGCTCACATTTAGGACTGAAAACGGGTCATTTGCACCTTATCCAGGATACGATGACAATTTATGGTATGTATTACAATTAGAGATGAGCCAACCTAGAGCATTCTCGGGTTCGCCTGAGCATTTAGCATTTTACTCCCAGTGCCTGGTGACATTGGATGCAGCCCTAGGCAGTCCTGGAAAACATGGATACAACCATAGGCCATGTTCACATAACGTAAGTTGTGTATTAATCATGGCGACTTTTGCCGATTTGCAACAACGGCCGTGATTACTACAAAAGTTATGTGCACTGCAGTCTGAGGGGATCCTGGCCGGAGTGTATACATATAGTATACACTCCGGCCGGGCTCTTTAGTGGCCGTGCAAAAAACTAACATGTCAAGCCTGACAGGTCACACAATGGAGAGTGCGGCTCTGGCCACACTCTCCATTGTCAGCTATGGTGAATTGGGATGTGCCCGCATCCCAATTCAGCACAAATAAAGATCAGTACCGGACGGGGTGATCTTCACTGACACCATTCGTTCTGTGACCCAGCTGGGTCACACAACGGCTGGTGTTTCATGCTGAGTGAACCCGGCCATAGGCTGTACCCATGTCTTCCTGGCAGCCTTAGGGATGCATCAAACTTCACAAGGCACTGGGAGTCAAATGCTGAACGATTGGGCTCAGTCGAACCAAAGTGTGCTTGAGCTTGGCTCATCTAGTGACTTCTATGTGTCATTCCTTGGCTCATCAATTAGGATAGATTGATAATATAATCAGTATCTTTCCATTTATGTATGTATGTATGTATGTATGTATGTATCTATCTATCTAATAAAAGTTTGCTTACACCTGGCTTTTGTCAAATGTATGACCCCAACATATGAAACCGTATGTCATACAGTTGCATAAGTTATCAATCAACTCTCCGCTTTCCCTATTAAGTTCTATGTACAGCAGAGAAATCACTCAAATACTAGTTAAGAAATATCAACTATACTAAAATCAACTATAGGTTATATATTGGGTTGTTTTCTAACTAGTGGTGGATTCATCATTACATTATGCCCTCTGTTGATAAATCTGGCACCTGTTACACTTGGAGGGACTGGTACACTTCTTCTATGGTACACTGTAAAGTCTGCCATGGTTTGTTTCATGTGTGCAGGACTATAGAAATCTGGTTGGTTACTTCCAAGAATAGCTGCACATGTGTCCATCAGTTGAGTGGTAACAATGCGTGACAGTGTTTTTTGACACAGTCATGTCTTTATAGTCCTGTGCAACTTTAGGCCAGGTTCCCACAGCGTAAGACACCGGCCATTCTGTGACCCGGCCATGTCACAGAACGGCTGGTGTCAGTAAAGTTTATCCCGGACGTTACTGCAGTACTGGCTGGATAAACTTCATTTCTATTGAATTGGGATGCGGGCGCATCCGTGTGTGCCTGCATCCCAATTCACCATTGCACACAACGGAAAGTGCGGCCGGAGCCGCACTCTCCATTATGTGACCTGTCAGGTCAGGGTTGTGTGGCCGCTATTCAATGAAGGATCCTATGTGTACGTAGTGTATACTATCTGTATACACTCCGGCCGTGATTTCATACACTGCAGCACAATGTAAATGTTCTATTAATCACGGCCGTTGGTGCAAATTGCAACAACGGCCGTGATTAATTCAAAATATACGTTGTGTGAACGTGGCCTTAAAGAGGATGGGGAGTTTTTTATACCATTTTTAGGTCAACTGAATTGGGAATCAGGGAACATAGCCAAAAGTAAGACTGCTGGAATCCGGGCACACATAAAATACAAAATGATACAGTATGAGGCTATGTTCACACAACGTATATTTTCATAAAACCCCTGCCATTGTATAACGGCCGTGATTATTACGAAAATATACGTTACCTTGCCGTCTATGGGATCCAGGCCGAAGTGTATACACATAGGGCGACATGTATCATTACAAAAATGCGTATTTTTCAGGGGAAATGGGCAATTTGCGAATATTTTATTCGCAAAACGGCCATTTGCGAATAAAATATTTGCAAATCGCCCCTTTCCACCGGGTACGCTGGGGGGGGGGGCGGGGAGGGGGTGTTGAGGGGGTGGAACTGGGGGCGCGGACTCAGAGTCCGCAGGATTTATCATTTTTTACACCTAAAGATACGCCGAAAACCTACTCCATCTTTCAGGTGACGTAGGTTTTCGGCTGTGCGCACCGACGCGCAAGGGATTTATGTAGAGGCGGTCCGCCTCTACATAAATCTCCGTAGCACCGGAGATGCGGGGACATTTATAAGTCCGGCGTAAAAAACGCCGGACTTCATAAATGTCCCCCATAGTATACACTCCGGCCGGGATCCCTAGTGACGATGCAAACAACTGACATGTCAATTTTCTGCGGCCGCTTTTCATTGAATAGCGGACGCAGAAAATCCTGTCAGTGCACAATATGGATCGAGCGGCTTCGGCTGCATGCTCCATAGTGTGCTGTGGGGAGTTCTAATGCGGGCGTGCACGGATGTGCCGGCATCAGAACTCTGCGGCTGCAAAGATCATTCGTCCGGTACTGCAGTACCGGCCGGGATGATCTTTTCAGAGACTGGCCGTTCCGTGACCACCCCGGAACGGACAGCCTCTTACTAAGTGTGAACATAGCCTAAAACTACATTTTCAGTGCTAACCTCTGGTTCTCTTTAAATGTTTAATATTGTTTTTGCAGGCTCACAGCATTGACGGTCAAGGCTCTCAATGCTGCTCAGAAGTTTATCTACATAGATGAGAGTCACGTTCAGAAAGCTGTGAACTGGCTGCATAGCGAACAACGACCTGATGGCTGCTTCAACGAGGAGGGAGACAACTTCAACAATGAACTAGAGGTAAGTGCGTGCACAGCATAAAGTGGTAAAACAGGCCTTTAATTATTGCAACTTTTTGATATAGACAAACTTTAACTATACAGACTCAGCTAATCCTTCAATCATTATACTATAACAGTGGTGCACAACCTGCGGCCCTACAACTGTTGTAAACTACAATTTCCATCATGCCTGGGCACCCTCCGACTATCCTTGCATGATGGGAATTGTAGTTTTGCAGCAGTTGAGATACAGGTTGTGTACTATAATAACAAAGTGAAACTTTACTTTTCTTTTTTTTACCTTTAGGCAGATGATCTGGTGCCACGCACGGCCTATGTCACAATTGCTCTCCTAGAACATCACGTTGCATACAATGTAAGTCATTTAATGCTCTTCAATAATCTTCTATTAACAAATAGTGCAAGCAAAGATAAGAAACCGCAGCTAACCCCTGCATGGATAACCAGGGGCCACGTCTGATGCAATGGCACACAAGCAAGAGATCCAGTATCTGAGCACATTTCCAATTGATTCTTTATTGAATATGGTTAAACAGGCTGTGCCTATGTGCTATCTAGGAGACAATGAAGATGCATTCATCTTTCTGTGGTGGCTCCATAGAGAGTGACTAGAGCTTTAGCAGGTCATGTGTGATCTGCCACTAAATCCAGACTGGATTTTATAGTCCCAATTCTCTAGATAGCCTGGGGTCCCAGTAGTCAGACCCCCAGTTATGTGCTATTTGTTAAGCTCCATATCAGGGTCTGCAAATAATAAATGTTATACATGCGTGAAATACACTTGTGTGAAAGCATCCTTGCTGTGATAGTATGTATGTCTCTAACAATTGTTATACTATCTATTGTTCTATGTAGGGAAGTATTGTGGAAGACGCCCTGAGCTGTCTGAGGAAATCAGTAGATGGTGAAATCTCAGAGTACACCCGGGCTCTGCTGGCATATGCCTTCACCTTATCAGGGGACACTGAGCTGAGAGACAAGATGCTGAAGAAACTGGAAGAGAGCGAATTAATGAAAGGTCTATCTATCTATCTATCTATCTATCTATCTATCTCCTATCTATCTATCTATCTATCTATCTATCTATCTATCTATCTAATATCTATCTATCTCCTATCTATCTATCTATCTATCTATCTATCTATCTATCTATCTCCTATCTATTATCTATCTATCTATCTATCTATCTAATATCTATCTCCTATCTATCTATCTATCTATCTATCTATCTATCTATCTATCTATCTATCTAATATCTATCTCATATCTATCTATCTATCTATCTATCTATCTATCTCCTATCTATTATCTATCTATCTATCTATCTATCTATCTATCTATCTATCTATCTATCTCATATCTATCTCCTATCTAATATCTATCTATCTATCTATCTATCTATCTATCTATCTCCTATCTATCTATCTATCTATCTATCTATCTATCTATCTATCTATCTATCTATCTATCTCATATCTATCTCCTATCTATTATCTATCTATCTCCTATCTATCTATCTATCTATCTATCTATCTATCTATCTATCTATCTATCTCCTATCTATCTATCTATCTATCTATCTATCTATCTATCTATCTATCTATCTCCTATCTATCTCCTATCTATCCATCTATCTATCTATCTATCTCCTATCTATCTATCTATCTATCTATCTCATATCTATCTATCTATCTATCTCCTATCTATTATCTATCTATCTCCTATCTATTATCTATCTATCTCCTATCTATCTATCTATCTATCTATCTCCTATCTAATATCTATCTATCTATCTATCTATCTATCTATCTATCTATCTATCTATCTATCTCCTATCTATCTATCTCCTATCTATTATCTATCATCTATCTATGTATCTATATCCTATCTATCTATCTATCTATCTATCTATCTATCTATCTATCTATCTATCTCCTATCTATCTATCTATCTATCTATCTATCTATCTATCTATCTATCTCATATCTATCTCCTATCTATTATCTATCTATCTCCTATCTATCTATCTATCTATCTATCTATCTATCTATCTATCTATCTATCTCCTATCTAATATCTATCTATCTATCTATCTATCTATCTATCTATCTATCTATCTATCTCCTATCTATCTATCTATCTATCTATCTATCTATCTATCTATCTCCTATCTATCTATCTATCTATCTATCTATCTATTATCTATCTATCTATCTATCTATCTATCTATCTATCTATCTATCTCATATCTCACTTTATACCATGTTTGATAAATCTCCCCCACTAGTATCTACACATATGTAAATCAGTACTTTTACATAAACTTACAGCAGGCTAAACATGTGCAATAGGGACAACAACATGGTGTATATATGTACTTATTTATTTGACTTGTGCTAGTCTGCTTTGCACCTTTGGTGTGTGTTCACACTGAGTAAATGTGGCGGAATTCCCCAGCGGAACTCTTTGCCGTGGAATCCTGCCTGTTTCAGTGTCCCATAGTTTGTCTATGGGAAGGCCTGCCCGTCTCCGCTCAAAGAATTGACATTTACTCAGTGTGAATATACCCTTACATATAAATGTACCCTTATGATTATCTTCCATACAAAGAGGCTGAATCTAAATACCCTATTACATAGGCCGATTATCTGTCAAATCAGGCCCCCTGTGTCATGGGGCCAGCGATCAGCCCACGTATAGGCAAACACTGGCTGATTTAGTTGATTGTTCAGTTCTGACCTTCTGTCGGCCACAAATCTTCCAGAGTAAGGTTGGGTTCGCACTGTGTTTTTGCAGTCCGTTTAACCTATCCATTTAATGAAAAAAAAAAAAGGTTGAAAAAATTTACACATTTCTGTGCATCCTATTGGATCCAGTTTTCCATTGACTGCCATTATAAAAAAAAAAAAAACGGATCAGGTTTTTTTAAGCCTACACACATACAGAGTTGACCACGTTTTTGTCTATGTTAAAACTAACCATTTAAAAATGGATCTGTTAAACAAACAGCAAAAACGCAGTGTGAACTTTAATAGGAGATGTCTGGTTGTCTGGTTGATTGACCCCTTAAGAACCCATGACGTACATCATGGGAGCCTGTCACTTAAGGACCCATGAGCCAGTGATTCGGCAGCGCCATGAAGTCACTTCACAACACGTGGGGACTGGCTGCTATCAGCAGTCATGTCCTCCCTGCTAATGACGGGCCACTGCGATCGCGCGTCTGCCTGCCATTAACCCCTGCAGTGCCACAACATTCAAAAGACAGTGACAGGAGCTTCACTTCTATCACTGTCTGATTAGGACCCCCGCAGTGTAATGTGGGGGTTACGATCGTTGTAACTGACTGCCGGAGGTCCCTTACCTTACTCCCGGCAGTCAGACGGGCGATCGCTGTATAGAGTCTGCCACAGGCAGGCTCTGTGTATCGATCGCAGATAACACAGATCAATTCCATGCTTAGAAATTGTAAAATAAATCATTTAAAAAGTTTAAAAAAAAACATGCCATAGCCCCTCCCCCAATAAAAGTTTAGATCACATCCTTTCCAATTTTATAAATAAAACATATAAAATTTTGTGGAATTGTATTTTTTTCCCAATTTCACCCCATAAATTATATTTTGGGGGTTCGTCATTAAATTTTATGGTAGATTGAAAGGTGTCGTTACAAAATACACCTTTTCCTGAAAAAAAAAAACAAGCTCTTACATGGCCCTGTAGCTGGACAAATAAAAGAGTTATAGCTCTTAGAAGGCGAGGGAAAAAAAACTGAAAAAAAAAAATCCCCTTTAGATTGCAGAACTCTAAAACATGTAATTTAGGGCTGGATATGATGGCCTCAAACTGGTTAAGCATAGGGCAACAAAAACTTTATCCTGTGTAAACCTTCAGAAATTTTTTTTTTAACTTGAAATAAAATTTCTAAATAAGATTTTTGACTCTATAATTCTAATATTTTTCATTGTGATTTTATTTTTACAAGGAACGAAGTTTCACTACAGTTCAATGGAAATAGAGACAGGCGCATATGTCCTCCTGGCCTTACTTTCTGAGAAGACAACAACCATTAAGAATCTGGAAGATAGTCTGAGTGTCGTCCGTTGGCTTGTGAAACAGCAGAATCCATATGGCGGGTTCTATTCTACTCAGGTTATCTTATTTTCTAAGTCAACTTTTCCCCTTGTCCCTAACACTAGATATCTAGATAGATGGAGGAATATCTGTCTAGTCCTCTGCTTTGAGACTCTTAAATGAGGCTCCGTTGACTCTTTTGCATAGTAACACTAGATATGGAATTCTTCAACTCACATTCTCAGTGATAAGTGAACAAAGTTACATAGTTGGTCAACCGGGTTTTAGAAAGACAAGACTTGGATGAACATAAAGAGGGGAAGAGGTGAAGCTGAGACATTTCCACCCATTAGGCTATGTTAACACTACGTAAAAGTACAATGGACGTACTTTGTACGGTGTGAAACACTGCCTTATCTGCTATGGGATCCCGGCTGGAGCAAATACACATTGTATACGCTCCAGCCAAGATCCCATGCGACGCTTCAAAGAACTGACGTCAGATTTCTGCGGCCGCAATTCAGTGAATTGCGGCTGTAAAAGCCCATTTCGGTTCACACAATGAAGCAAGCAGCTCCGGCTGCTTGCTTTATTGTGTGCTATGGGGAGTTCTGATGCGGACGCGCACTGATGCGCCCGCATCAGAACACTGCGGCCGGAAGGATCATCCGTGATCTTTGCAGAGACCGCCGTTCTGTGACCCGACCGGGTCACGGAACGGCCGGTCTCTTAGGCAGTGTGCACATAGCCTAATAATTAAGTAAAGAATATCATAACTTAAGACAATTTTGCCCTTAAAGGGAAAAAAAATTCTTAGTGATTCTTGGGGAAAAAAATTCTTAGTAAGTTTTAACACTTTTACTGACAGCTCTGGATACTGAGGCTTCCTTTCTCCATCCTATTGTCTTATAAGGGAACTCTACAGTCATGGCCAAAGGTTTTGAGAATGACACAAATAATGTATTTTCACATGATCTGCTGCCCTCTGGTTTTTTGTGTGTTTGTCAGATGTTTTTATCACATACAGAAATATAATTGCAATCATATTATGAGTAACAAAAGCTTATATTGACTGTTAGAATGAGTTATTAGAGCAAGTCAATATTTGCAGTGTTGAACCTTCTTCTTCAGGACCTCTGCAATTCTCTCTGGCATGCTCTCAATCAACTTCTGGACCAAATCCTGACTGATAGCAGTCCATTCTTGCACAATCAATGCTTGCATTTTGTTAGAATTTGTTGGTTTTTGTTTGTCCACCCGTCTCTTGATGATTGACCACAAGTTCTCAATGGGATTAAGATCTGGGGAGTTTCCTGGCCATGGACCCAAAATCTCTGTTTTGTTCCCTGAGCCATTTAGTTATCATCTTTGCTTTATGGCAAGGTGCTCCATCATGCTGGAAAAGGCATTGTTGATGGCCAAACTGCTCTTGGACAGTTGGGAGAAGTTGCTCTTGGAGGACATTCTGGTACCATTCTTTATTCATGGCTGTGTTTTTAGGCAAGACTGTGAGAGAGCCGATTCCCTTGGCTGAGAAGCAACCCCACACATGAATGGTTTCAGGCTGCTTTACAGTTGGCATGAGACAAGACTGGTGGTAGCGCTCACCTCGTCTTCTCTGAATAAGCTGTTTTCCAGATGTCCCAAACAATCGGAAAGGGGATTCATCAGAGAAAATGACTTTACCCCAGTCCTCAGCAGTCCACTCCCTGTACCTTTGGCAGAATATCAGTCTGTCCCTGTTGTTTTTTTCTGGAGATAAGTGGCTTCTTTGCTGCCCTCCTTGAGACCAGGCCTTGCTCCAAGAGTCTCCGCCTCACAGTGCCTGTAGATGCACTCACACTTGCTGCTGCCATTCCTGAACAAGCTCTGCACTGCTGGTAGCCTGATCCCGCAGCTGAAACACTTTTAAGAGACAGTCCTGGCGCTTGCTAGTCTTTCTTGGGCGCCATGGAGCCTTTTTGGCAACAATGGAACCTCTCTCCTTGAAGTTCTTGATGATAGGATAGATTGTTGACTGAGGTGCAATCTTTCTAGCTGCGACACTCTTCCCTGTTAGGCCATTTTTGTGCAGTGCAATGATGACTGCATGTGTTTCTTTAGAGATAACCATGGTAAACAATGATGCCAAGCACCAGCCTCCTTTTAAAGTTTCCAGTAGTGTCATTTTTACTTAATCATAACAGATTGATCTCCAGCCCTGTCCTCATCAACACCCACACCTGTGTTAATGGAGCAATCACTGAAACGATCTTAGCTGGTCCTTTTAAGGCAGGGCTGCAATGATGTTGAAATGTGTTTTGGGGGATAAAGTTCATTTTCTAGGCAAATATTGACTTTGCAAATAATTTCTGTTAAGCTGATCACTCTTTATAACATTCTGGAGTATATGCAAATTGCCATATTAAAAACTGAAGCAGTAGACTTTGTAAAAATTAATATTTGTATCATTCACAAATCTTTTGGCCATGACTGTACATGGAACAGCTTTTGCTGTGTTATTTGCATGAATCACTACAGACAAATCCATTGCCTCCTCCCTTAGACATCTTGTTTAATAGCTAAATAAATGTCATTCTTGTAATCTTTTTAGCAATTAAAGGTGCACATACACATAAAGGGTTTTCTTTTCACCTGATTAAGTGATGGCATGTAACTACGATGTGCCATTACTTTATGATTGTCACCATTTAACCTGTCTGACTCGGCCACCCTTGAGGCCATTTTAAAACATTAAATCTGTGGTGCATATCCCTCTGAGAACAATAGGATTGAGTGCAGCAAATGTATCATGGCCGACCCTTTGTCTCCATATGACATTATCTGTCAGTGAAGAGTCAGGAGGCCACCATATACCTTAGAAAGTCAGATGAACCTTGTGGCAGGGTGGTTCAAAAGGCATATCCTTTTAACCCCTAGACGACCCAGGACGTAGAGTTATGTCATGGAAGTCTGTCCCCAGACGACCCTGGACGTAACTCTACGTCCTGGGTGTTTCTCCCGCTATGAAGCGTGCTCCGGAGCGGAGCGCGCTTCATAGGAGGTGGAGGCCGGCTGCACTAAGCAGCCGGGACCTCACCAGTAATGACACGCTGCAGGGATCGCGCTGCCGCGTGTCATTAGCCCCTTAAACAACGCAATCGCGGCGCGGCCGCGACGTTTAAGTGTAAGTGACGGGGAGTCCCCTGTCACTTACCGATCGGGACCCCCGCAGTCACTGTGACTGCGGGGGTCCCGTTCGGTAAAACGGACTGCCGGAGGTCTCTTACCTGCCTCCGTGCGGTCCGATCGGCGATCTGCTACACTGAGCTTGCACAGGCAGGCTCAATGAGCAGATCGCCGATAACACTGATCAATGCTATGCCTATGGCATAGCATTCATCAGTGTAAAAATCAAAGTAGTGCATGTAGAAGTCCCCCAAAGGGACTTCAAATGTGTAAAAAAAAAAAAGTTCAAAACACTATTACACTACCCCAAAACCCCTCCCCCAATAAAAGTTGAAATAACCCCCCCCTATCCCATTATATAAATAATACATATAAAAATAAATAAATAGATAAACATATAATATACCGTAGTGTGCGTAATTGTCCGATCTATTAAAATATAACAAGCGTCATTGTGATCGGTGAACGGCGTACACGAAAAGAGGGAAAAAAGTGCGCAGATTACCGATTTTATGTTACATTATATATTAAAAAAAAATCAACAAAAAGTGATCAAAACGTCCGATCTTCACAAATATGGTATTAATAAAAACTAGAGATCATGGCGGAGAAAATGACACCCCATACAGCCTCGTAGGTGAAAAAATAAAACTGTTATAAGTATCACTATAGGCCCATTTTATTAATATTTAATTGCCAAAAAAAAGGATTTCATAAAAAAAAATATATATATAACATTAGAGAATCTGTGTAACCTGTATATGGTTGTGTTCAGACTGACCTATAGAATAATAGTGTCATGTCGCTGTTACCATATAGTGCATTACGTAGACACAGGAACCCCCCAAACGTTACCATATTGCATTCTTTTTTACGATTTCACCTATTTATATCTTCATAAATAATATATTTGGGATTCCATCATACATGTTATGGTAAAATGAAAGACGTCATTACACAGTACAACTATTCCTGTAAAAAACAAGCACTTACATGGCTTGTAAATAGAAAACTGAGAGTGCTAGAGCTCTTAGAAGGGGGGGGGGGGGGAACGAAAACACTAAGATCAAAATCTGCACGGTCCACTGGGTCATTTTGGGCCTGGTCCTCAAAGGGTTAAAGTGTCACTGTTGTATTATTATTATTTTTTTTTTTGCAGAAATCAATAGTCCACACGATTTTAATAAACTTTGCAATTGGGTTTATTAGGCAAATATGCCATTATCTGCATTCATAATGACTTTTCGCAGGCCCTCCCCCCCCTCCTTCCTCTCACTCATTCACTGCTCATTATCAGGAAATCATATCTTGTTGCATCAGACATGCTCCTGTCTGTTCTATGAAGAGGGGTGGAGGGAGATTAGTCGGCAGCAGAGAGCAGAGAACAACGGATTACACAGCAGGAGCTGTGTGTAAGCAGATATTTAGAGGTCAGAGAGGTCAGTCTGACCTCAGAGGAGATAGCCTGGTGATGTAGCTGTAAATTAACTCTTTGTTGTTCTGTTTTGGTGCCTCATTTCCCCCCCCCCCTCTCCATAAAGAACAATGAAGACAGGGGGGGGGGCTTCAAACTGCTTTTTCATGATAAAGATGCATTTTCCGGCTAGTAAACCCCATTACAAAGTTTCTTAAAATCGCCTGTACTATTAATTTCTGCAAAAAAATAATAAATTAATTAAACAACAGGTACACTTTAAGGCAGAGATTTCATTGTATTCACCTATCAGACAATCAGTTTTTTAGCATAGGCGATGAGCTTAGCAGAGGAATCCAGGGTGGTAAAGAAACAAAAATAGATTTTTTTTCCTGTTAAGATATATTACACTGCTTTTATATTGATATGTACTATTTATGATGTATGCAAAATGTAAAATCCCAAAATAATTATGTTTACAAAATTTCAGATGTCTTTGAGCCTTGATTGTTTTCTTTTTTTGTTCAATATGTCTTTGGTTTTCTAGGACACAGCTATAGCTGTTCAAGCTCTGGCTAAGTATGCCAAAGCCATTAGCCACAAGAAGGGAGATTCAACGGTGACAATAAAGTCAAAGTCCGGTTTTGAAAAGACCGTTCATGTGGACAAAACCGACAGTCTCCTCGTACAAAAAATCGACCTTCCAGAAATCCCTGGAGAATACACTGTCACTGCTATAGGTGACGGCTTTGTCTATTGCCAGGTAGAAATAGCTTAATAGAATTCAATTTAAAGTTTTAGTAACTGAACCATGAAATAATATAATTAGAAAGAGAACTGTCTATAATGTCTTATCCCTCTGTTCACAGTCACATTTATATTACCATGCTTTGCCTGAGGAGCCTGAAAAAGGATACTTCTCCTTCAACGTGAGCAGTGAGCCGTCTACCTGCACCCATGCATCTTGGAAGAAGTTTGATGTACATATGGATGTCAGGTGAGCTGGAAATAAAAGTTCCCATACGCATAGGAGCCATGCTTTTATTGTGCTCTTCCTTTTCATGAAGCTTGTACAGGTGAAACATTGAAGCAATGTGTCTTACCTATACACAATACGTCATCAAAAATGTAGACATTAGTGGTAAAATCTAGTTGATTGCTTAATGGGATTTACTTACCATATCATTAAGATATCCCATCATTTTCGGATCAGTGGGGTGTGCTTGTGGGGATCCATGATCTTCAAAATCAAAGGACTGTAGTTCTAAGCACTGTAGATAAATTGAGAAAAGCTGCAGTTAGAGTGTCCCCATACATCCTTTTAGTTTGTAGTTTTTGTTTTTTTTTTCATGCGTTTGCATCTTTTTTTGGGGTGGAGTTTTGTGGTGCTTTTGACATTATGTGTAAAATTTCCTTTTTTATTTTTGGCATTTTTCTGGTCAGCATTTTTACCTGAACATGGACTTCTGCTGAAGTCCATGTTCAGGTTCATGTTCAGAATGCCGACCTGAATGCACCCATTCCAAAAAGTAAAGGGTTAAGTGACTTCTTCCTTGCTGGAGTAGGTGCTAGAGCTGGCACACAGAGTTTTGTGTGAAGGGTCACGAGGGGTGGGGGTGGGGAGGGGCATGTGTCATAACGTCACAGTCAGGGGCGTAGCTAGGATTCATGGGGCCCATAGCAAAGAACTGTATGGGGCCCCCCTCCCCTACACACTATATATATATATATATATATATATATATATACACACACAGTGGTACCTTCGTTTAAGAGTAACTTGGTTTAAGAGCGTTTTGGTTTAAGAGCTCACAGTTTTTCAAAATTGTGACTTGGTTTAAGAGCATTGTTTTGGTTTAAGAGCTCCCTGTACTAGGTGGGAGCGCGAGTTGGGGAGGGACATGGTCTATATAGCGGGGTCTACAGCCCTGTACTCTAACCCAGGAAGTCTCCCTTGCCTTCCAAATCATAGCAGATCCACTTCAGGCTGGGGCTTACATCAGGGGACAGAACTGTGGAGGTAATCTCTTCATAGCTGTAACCCCTCTCTCCCCGGACAGAGAGAGCTGCATGTATGTGCCCACCTCTGCCCTGCTCATTCCTTCATGCTCCCTGCAGTCTCTGTCAGTCTTGACTGGTCCATGCTGAGCACACACCCCTTCTCCATTGCTGTCATGTGACCACACAGACCTCTGACAGCAGCCCTGCTTCTCTATTTTAGCATGTTTTACTACACTACTGCATTATGGGGATCTGCAGTTCCACCCTGTATCTACAAACTGCTGCTGTGTTTCAGGTTTATGCACTTATTATACATTATACTTCACATGCTGATTGCTATACTGCACAGTAACTTATAATATCACATATTCAGCTGTTTCATTTGTCTTACATGTTATTCAAAATATAAAATCATTATTTTTGGGGAGTGGAACCAATTGTCTGCATATCAGTGATTTCTTATGGGAAAATTTGCTTCTGTTTAAGAGTGGATTTGGATTACAAGCAAAGTCCCAGAACGAATTATGCTCATAATCCAAGGCACCACTATATATATATATATATATATATATATATATATATATATATATATAATGTACTCGGTGATGTGGCCAAAAAAAAATTCTCTCGTGGCCAGAAGCAGAATCCTGCATGCAGCCACAACAGTGACTGGCAGAGCAGAAAGCCAATGTCTGCTTGTTCTGTCCATCCACTGTATTTAACTATAACAGCGTATTAGGAGCCTCATGGTTATATACATAGGTGCAGGAGCAGACTACCTTCTACTTAACCCCTTATTTACTGCAGTGTGTAAGTGACCGAGTGTTCTCTTACATGCTGCAACACAAAAAAGGGTTAATACAGAAGACAATTAGCTCTCTGCTTCACTACTCCTGCACTAATGACCCTTGATCTCTGCAGGAGCTCAGAGAACAGAGGTCAGAGGTTATCAGAGCAGTGAAGCAGAGAGCTAATTGTCTTGAGCTTATTAACCCTTTTTTGTGTTGCAGCATGTAAGACAATACTGGGTCACTTACACACTGCAGTACAGTACATAAGGGGTTTAGCAAAAGGACACAGGAGGCTCTTATCTTCCCTGTGCATCCCCGGGCCCCCTCGCTCCATGGGCCCCATAGCAACTGCCTTCCCTGCCACTATGGTAGCTACGCCACTGGTTACAGTCTGGTCCCCAGGGGGTTAAATGAACCCCCTGTGGTACTGACTGTGCTTGTTAGGGGGCGTCAGGGGATGGTTAACTACCCCCCCAGTCTTTTCCCTGTCATCTTCAACCACCAGCTGAGCCAGGACCTGCTGCAGCCACTAATTGGCTGAGATGACGCTTGTGCATTGTCCTCTCAGCCAATCAGTGGCTGCAGCAATGTCCTGGCTGTAGCTGCTGATTTGCTGTTTTTTTATTTGAAAAGACAGAGCCCTGCATATTTCAGGTTTTGATGAAGAAAGAAGACATTTTTGGTGAGTATAAACAGTTCCCCCCATCCCCCCCCCATTACCCATCCCTGCATGGAGGAGGGGCACTTACCTATTGCTGGAATGGGTTAGGTTTAGTTTCTGTGAACTACGACGATGACCAGCGTTGTATTTTTTTTTTTTAATAAAAAGGTCAACGAGGGGTGTAGGGGTGTTATTATTTGAATAAAATATCTGGCTACAAGTATAAAGGTGCAGAGTAGTGTGACAGACAAGGGATCTGTTACCTTACAACCCAACACATTTTGCTTCTTTCAGGACCTGCTTCACAGCAAAAGTGCATCGGGTTGTGGGGCCCGGATCCCTTGTCTGTCACATTATTCTGCACCTTTATACTTATAGCCGGATTGGGTAAAGCAGCAACCATACTATGTATTGTCTGGCTATGTTCTCTTCCCCTGTGATTTTCAAATCTGTGCAGTTTCTTATGGGTATTTTGTGCAAAATAAAGTAAATGCATCCCAGTAATACTAGAAGGTCTTTGGACTATATTTTTCCATTGTTTTCCCATAATCTATTGTTCTGATTTTTATTTAGATATTCAGGAAAAAGGGAACATACCAATATGGCAATGATTGTAGTAAAGACTGTGTCTGGTTACGTTCCTGAAAAGGAAAGCATGAGAAAGGTGAGAAGCGTGACCCATAAGTCATCCATTTATTAAGCTGTAAGCTAATTTTTGTATAGGAAAAAAGACTGTTGCTTTAACCTTTATAAGGCCATGTTCACATTTTGTAAGAGACCAGCTGTTCCGTGACCCGCAACAATTACTGCGGAACATTGTGTGAACATAGCCTAATAAGGTATTGTCCTCCAAAACTCATCTGACAAAACATTGCCCATAGTAACTGACCAGTTGCCACCTTTTTTTCCAGGACAAGTGTTGTCACAAAATAAGTGATCTGATTGGCTGCTATAGGAAAAATAGAAGCCACCTTTACTATATTATTCGACTCAAATAAGATTGTCATTATGTGTGAGAAAGGCTTTGATATTAGTATGTTATCAATAAAGCTTATTGTATACTTAAGATCCTGGCTCCATGTTGAAGATCCAGGCAACAAAGAGGACCTGTACCCAATCCAGAAAAAAGTAGATGGGGAACTCCGGTCAAATCTAAAAATCCAGTGCAGGCAGGAGTTGGGGGAACAATAAAGAACCTACAGCCTGCAGCACAGTGTCACCACTTCTCTGACAGCCACTGGTCTCCTCTTTCTCTTAGCTTCCTGCATAGTCACATCCCAGTGGAAAGTAGCCACTCATCCTGTCAGTGACTTCAGACATGTCCCGTCCCAGTCACTGACTGGCTAAGTGGGTATTTTTCAGCTGGGAAGTGATGTAGCAGGAGCTGCAGGAGGCCAGCAGCTGTCAGGGAGATGCTGATGCTGTGCTGCACGGGGATGGGTAAGAATACATTTTTCTAATATAGCTACTTTGATCAGTGTATTATGCTTTATACAGCACAGATCAATGAGATCGGTGCTCTATTGGTCTGGTCTGCTGCAGACCAGATCAATAGACTTCCGAGCCGGGATTAGCATCATTCCCCCCACTAGACACTAGGAAAATGGCCATAGAAGATGGCATTTAACGATCGCCACTCCCGCTAATAGCTGCGGTCCCGGGCTGCAGATAACAGTCGGGATCGCGGCAGTTCAGAGCGGGGTCACGGCGTGACCCTCTCTGAACTCCCCTAACGGCAAGATAGCGTAAATGTACGTCATCCATCGTTAAGGGCTAAGGAGTCCAGTGGGCGGTGTCACACAATGGACTGGACTCTTAAAAATAGAAACATCAGAGATTTAAATGAATAAATTACAAGTTATATTGAATCTTTTTCCATAAAGTTATACATCAATCTGCTCAGCCCCTCCTGCTCTATAACATGATGCCAATAGCTTAGGAAGTATTTTCATGATGACGGGTTCCCTTTGTTAGTCAGATGGGCGTGAACGTCATTTTAATAATAGTAGTGAATCAGGGAACCCTCTGCTATTTAAAGATAGAAACCTCAATTTTTTTTGCTTTTGCTATGGGATCTCTTTAATATAAAGCAAAATATGGTATTGTTTTATCAAAAGTGATTATAAAAAGCTATGAAGAATTTTTGAACATTTACACAAAATATCTTTTTTAATCTGATTAGTTGAAGAAACATCCTCTAGTGGATAGAACAGAAGTATCAGCACATAACATTTCCATTTACCTGACCAAGGTAAGACACAAAGCAACTTATTGTAACAGTGGGCTTTACTGAGAACGTATGTCAAGTTTTTGTTCAAGTTTTCTAAGAAACATAAACATGGACAGTTTAAAGGGAATGTATGAACAGACAATGCTACTAATTGTAATTTCACAATTTTCAATGTCAATTTATATATATAAAAAATCCTGATATATTATACTTTTGATCACTGAGACTCACTTTAGGCTGACATTTACCGCTAAGTAGAGATCATTTTATAGCCGCTATCCCCGTTATCCTTTTATTATCATAGGCAGGAAGACATTGAAAAATAACACTTCTAATATAATTGAAAATACAACAAATATTATTGCCAAACCACTAACATTACCAGCACATAGTGACTAATACCACCATACCATTACTAATAAAATCCATTACAAAGACCAGTATCCCCATATACTGACCCATATATATCTGGCTACCATAGAAGTGATTACAGTGCAGTTACATCCAGTGATTCACATGGGCGTCTTCTCCAATTGGAGTTTTTCCTTTTCTCCATCATCTGGCTTGGCAATCATGAAGACTTCTCCTGGCCAGAAGCCGCCAGACAAACAGAGGCTCTTAGCTGCAACACCATCCTCGCCTCTATAAATACTCTGCATCTGCATTGCTCCACATTGCAACAATTCTCACTTTATACTCCCATGTAGCATTTAGACCCAATTTTGGCCCTCAAATAGTACCTAGTCCCCTTCTACATCCTCACATAGTAAAAAAGGCCATTATCTGTGACCTCATATAGTAGTCAGGCCCCTCTGTGCCTCCATATAGAAGATAGCCCCTCACTTGGGCCTGGTCCCTGGTCCATGATAAAATCACACAAAATAGAGTCCAAGGCAGCACTACCATACAATGTCCTGTTTATTCACACATTAGCAAAGTTTTGGTTCCATACCTCAATCGCTGCTTGGGAAAGGTATGGAACCAAAATGTTGCTAATGTGTGAATAAACAGGACATTGTTTTGTATTACTGCTTTGGACTCAATTTTGTGTTATTTCATATAGTAGTTAGGCCCCTTTGCACACCCATATAGTAGTCAGGCCCCCCTCTGTGCATCTATATAGTAGTTAGACCCTTCTATACCCCTGCATAGTAGTTAGGCCTGTCTGTACTCCTATATAGTAGTAAGGCCCCCCTCTGTGCATCTATATAGTAGTTAGACCCTTCTATACCCCTGCATAGTAGTTAGGCCTGTCTGTACTCCTATATAGTAGTCAGGCCCCCCTCTGTGCATCTATATAGTAGTTAGACCCTTCTATACCCCTGCATAGTAGTTAGGCCTGTCTTTACTCCTATATAGTAGTAAGGCCTCTCTGTGCTCTAGTAGTTATAAACATGAAAATACAGCAAAATGGGAAATCTTGATATTATACAGTAGCTTATATCTGTGCAGTTCCACAGTATGTAAACCCAGCCTTACTTGTATATTACCCCTAAGTATACCGCCAGGGTACGCCTCTTGTAGACAGAGTGGCCTCTCTTGTATGTACAGACATTTATTCTCTCTATTTGGCTCTTTTGCAGCTCACACACGAGCCTGTAAGCTTTGTCTTTACTCTGGAACAAGAAACTCCAGTACAGAATCTGCAGCCGGGCATTGCTGTGGTTTTTGATTACTATGATCCAGGTATGTGAAATGATCATATAGATTGCATTTCCCAGAATTCTGTTCACCGGACAGACACCTTAACCCCTTTATCCCGAATTACTGTATCATGCCATATAGCAGTTAAATGGTCACTGTTGCTTTAAACAACTTCCCTCCTTGTGATAGCCTATAAAACTTTTTAAAATGTTTGTAAATCACTTTTATTTACTAAAAATACTCCCTTACACCAGGACAAATGCTGTAAAGTTTTATTTAATAGGTGTCCCACTTTCCTACAAATTGCTGCTCATTGCCTGTTAGAAGAATTCCATCTCTAGCAGCAGAAAAATAAGGGATGATACAGTGGGACAAGGCATATGTAGTATTACTGTAGATCATAAATCCTGGACAGTGTGCTTCACTGTGCCTGAAAGGTAAATCAAGGCTTTCCTATTATCGCCTACTCTCCTATAGAGTTTTGGGCAGTTGTCCCTTGCCTCCTGAATGTAATCTCACCCTTCCTCTCCCTTTAGTCATCATCATTTTTAGCAGTTCATTGCTAACACCAGGTCTATGTTTATAATGTGACCCCTTCTTTGCTTTGATCCTTGTTAGTCATAATCATTATTAGTAGTTCACTGCTGAGACCAGGGCTGCTTTTATGATATAACCCAGTCCTTGCTCTTCTCTCTGCTCCAGATTGGTCATTAGCATTATTAGCAATTTCTAGCTTAGACCAGGGCTGCTTTTGTCAGTGTAATCCTGCTGCTGTTTATTTCCTTTCTTCTCACATGGCACTTTGCAGACCACTTTGAACGGTTAACGATTATTAAAATAGTTTTGAAAGCATGTGTTCTCTTTAAATTAAGCTACTGGCTAAAGTATTATTTGGCCACTTTTGTTTAGGTTCTACTGTGGCTTCAATAAATATTATTATATAAGCACATTATGTGGGCACTGCTGCTGTTTGGTACCGAATAATAATATTGGACAGAGAATAAGTAGTCCTCATGCTGATCGTAAATTTCCCCTCTTTTGGAGAGACTAGCTATTTAGGCCCAGACTCGTCTGTCTGCTCCTGAATTATATTTAACATATGTTTCTCTCCTAGACGAATACACTGTGGTCGAGTATGATGCCCCATGCAGTCAAGGTAAGAAACGGTTCTTGAATATTTTATTATTTATTATATTTGGGATTAATATGAGTTATCTGGTTCTTTTTCTAAGTAGTTTTAGCAATAGTATAAATAAATGTGCATTATTGTATTTTAAGTATATTGTTGCTTTAAAGAGGCAGAGGTAAATAAAGCGTATTATAATCCTATATCATCCATATAATTAGGTTATTAATTCTCAATATAGGTTATCAATATCAGATTGGTTTGTGCCGCCACATGAAACCTCTGATAATCAACAGTTAGGCAAAACATAGTGTCTGGGGAAGAGCCCGGGGCCCGGACGGGTTTACCAATCAGTTTTATAAAATGTTTTCTTCTCAGCTTACACCCTTCCTGGCCCGAGTTTTTGATCTCATCTCCCCTTCATGCCCCTTCCTGTCTCAGTCTTTAATAGCCACAATTGTGGTGATTCCAAAACCTGGCAAAGATGCATCATCATGCGCCAACTACCGCCCCATATGTTTAATCAACTTCTATATAAAATTCTTTTCCAAAACGACTGCGGACTAGCCCCATTACTCCTCCCGATTATCCACACTGACCAGGTGGGCTTTGTCCCATGCCAGGAGATACGGGCTAATCTTAATAAGACATTTCTGTTAATGTTCAATGCCCAGGGGACGCGGTCTCCAGCATGCATGATATCGGTTGATGCTGAAAAGGCATTTGACCGCGTCCACTGGGCATTCCTTCGGGCCACCCTACACCAGATTGGTTTGGGATACTGGATGATGGGCAGGATTAAAGCCCTGTATCGAGGGCCCAACGACAAGGGTCAAAGTAAATGGCCTTCTCTCAAGCCCCCTGACGATCACAAATGGAACACGCCAGAGGTGCTCGCTATCACCGATGCTCTATGTCTTAGCCATGGAACATTTGGCAGTGGCCTTGCGGGCATCCCCTGACATAACGGGTATCCGCTTAAAGGGCTCCCACTATAAGGTAGCACTTTATGCGGACAACCTATTGTTCTATGTGTCCAACCCCATTACAACTCTTCCTGCGGTCCTCAGGGAGTTCGAGTTATATGGCCAGGTTAGCAACTTTAAAGTGACTCTTTACCCACAATCTGACCCCCCCAAACTGCTTGTACTGTCAGATAGCTGCCTTTAATCCTAGATCTGTCCTTGGGTCTGTTCGGCAGGTGATGCAGTCATTGTGCTAAAAAAAATGTTAAACTTGCAACCCTATGTCAAATTGGCGTAGCCTAGAGTACCCATGCCCTAGGCCTGCACTGCCTCTCCATCCCTCCTCCCCGCCCTTCTTGCCATTATGAACGCCCCTGGTTAGGATTTTTCCTATTCTTCACTTGTCTGAACACTGCACAGGTGCCTTAACAATCTAGCACATCTGCAGTGTTCACACAGGTGATGAATAGCAGAAATTGTTCTAGGGGCATGGGTACTGCAAGTTTAAAAGTTGTTTTTTTAGGACAATCACCGCATCACCTGCCAAACGGACCCCAGGACAGATCTTGGATTAAAAGCAGCTATTCAAAGGTACTTCAAAACACAATGGTATCTTTGCCCCTCAATGCTTTATCGGTTCTATCCGGATGTGCCTGAAACATGCTGGCGTTGTTCAACAGCTGTGGGATTCATGCTCCACATTTGGTGGGACTGCCCTGCGGCCCTTTTGGGATGCAGTCTTTGAGATTTACATCAAGGTTACTGATAGGGACATGGCTCCTGCTCCTGCCGTAGCCCTTTTATCTTTGGTCCCTGGTTCTTCCTCTGCTGCCAAGAAGGGGCTGCTCCGTCATTTCTTGAAAGCAGCTTCCAGGGATTGGAAGTCTACGGTAGCCCCCTCCATTTCTGGGTGGTCGGCCGAGATGGACTTCATTTATCGGATGGAAAGCAGAGGAATATGGCTGTAGCAAGAAAGTAGAACATATTTGGCTCCTGTGGCTCACTTTCAAGGCTAGCCCCTCCCTGGCACGTTGGCTTACTTGAGTTGGGATGGTGGTTGATAGCCCCTTCCCGTGGCAGATATGTGTATTGATATGTTACCCCTGGACATGACGTGGTACAGCCCTTTCCCTCTACATCTCCCTACCTATCCCCTCCCCCCCTTTTTTTCTCTTTTCCTCTCCCACACTAGTTACCCTCTCTCTTGCTTTGTCTCTTCCTTTCTTCCTCTTCTGAGAAATATATTGAGTCGTCAGATAATAATTTAGATGTTCTTTATTATGTTATATTGTTGAAACAACTCTGACGGGCATTGAGATCGCGATTCATGTTTCCCCTGAAGGGATTCTTCAAGCCTGTCTACCTTTCTAGCTTGGACAGTATGACCTCTTGGATCATCTGTTGAATCTCTGCTTTCTACTGGATGGACTATTGCTTGTTTGAAATTGTATGGTCTCTCTTTTCTGTTCTGCTTAAAAACTTATCTTTCAATAAAATCCTTATTTACAAAAAAAACTTTGTGCCTGAATGGAAAGTGAAAGCGAGCAGGAAGCCAACAGCTCCATATATTGTTAAGTGGCCAAGCTGGGTTACTGCAGCTTGGCTCGCTTTGAAGTGTATGAGAGCTGAGCGGCAGTAATTCAGAACTTTCACCACACAATGTACACTTTTCATCATGTATGGCAGGAATTTCATTCTGACAAACAGCTGTTTGGTGGGGGAGCCTGTTGTCGACACCCCAACAATTTGATATTGATATGCTGAGGATAGGTCATCAATAAGTTATTATAATAAAAACCCCTGTAATGGCCAAAGTGGAGAAGCGGGAACCAAAACCAAAATTTCAGTAAGAACAAGATAATTGAGGAGAAGTTCACCTCCCATACCTCCAATACATAATTTATATGTGAGGGAAAATAAAAAAAAGCAACTAAAAAAGTAACAAAAAATAGCAATAAGTAGCACATAGATTCTTACAGTTCCACAGTACAGAGCCACTGGGAATCTAGGTACCACTATGAAGTCTTCATACTGATTTAAAGGGGTTATCCATGATTAGAAAAACATGCCCTTTGTCTTCCAGAAACAGCATTACTATTGTCTCCAGTTTGGGTGTGGTTTTGCAGTTAAGCTCCATTCACTTCAATGCAACTGAGATGCAAAAGCACACCCAAAATGAGGACACGACAGGTGCTGTTTCTGGAAGGAAGCAGCCATGTTCTTATAAGGGCCCATTCACACACTCTATGTGAGGCGCGCGATGCATCTCTCAGCGCTGAAGAATAAACATGTTCATTCTTGACCCTGAGCGATGTCGTGCGCGTGTCTCCCATAGAGTGTCATTATGACACGGAGGCTGGTGGTTCTTACTCTGTGTGAACGGGCCCTAAGCTTGGATAGCCCTTTTAAAGGCCTACAGCCAGAATGCTTTATTTTGTCCCTGATGAAATCTTAATGTGTTTTCCATGTTCAGCCATACCTCACTGTGAAGTATCTGCTGGGGCGAGAGAAGATTGTGGATTTCCAAATATCTCAAAGGACCAATGTCATCAGAAAGGCTGCTGTTTTGACCCCAGTGTCCCTGGAACCAAGTGGTGTTTCTTCCAAGGTTGGACTTAGCATTTCATCTTATTTGTATACTCACATTTATTAGTACCTGTTATTCTTCCCTGTTATCATATGGGAACCTTATGGCACCTGCCCATGGTGACACTAACAATTCCTTCCCTACTTTTAATTATCTACTCACTCTCCTTCCCCAAGTTCTGAGCTGCTGCTTTCTGCTGAAGACAGAAAAAACTGCGAGAGCTTTTCTCTCTGACTCCCCCTCCTCCTCCCTCCCTCCCTTCCTTATCTGCAACTTTGTACCCTTTTTGTAATACTTTGTGGGGTTAATGTGAGGTCAAGTTACTGTGATTTTCCCTCTTGGCATTACAAAGTTGCAGATAGGGACTTGTTTACATCAGCCATCTCGGAAGGGGGGGGGGGAGGGGGAACTGAGAGAAAGGCTTAGATACAGTTTTCTATGTTTGATCTACAATATGTTTTTGTTTTTTTACAGACTTTAAGAAGACAAAGAAATAGATATCCATTGGTCATTAGCTGCAGCGGCCACTTCTCTAGGGAACAGTCAATGAAAATGTTACGAAAATAAAAGCGTCTGGTCTTATACACTGTCAAAGTCTATCTTATAAACAAGCTCTCAATAAAGTAAATGTGTCCTTCTAATAGAGGCCTTGTGATATGTTTGTATTTTGTGTGTTCGAGGTTCATGTAATATATAAATTATTGTAACTATTCAGTATAATGGATGCAAAGCAGGAGACATATGTGAGGACTATAGCCTTCACTGCACACTTGATGAGAGGGGATGTGACAAAAGAAGGATACTTCACTTCCATACTTTCATCGTCACTAGAGATGAACGAACCGGGTTCAAGTTCGAGTCGATCTGAACCCGAACATTCGGCTTTTGATTAGCTGGGGCTGCTGAACTTGGATAGAGCTCTAAGGTTGCTGGAAAACATGGATACAGCCAATGACTATATCCATGTTTTCCACATAGCCTTAGGGCTTTATCCAACTTCAGCAGCCACCGCGAATCAAATGCCGAAAGTTCGGGTTCGGATCGAATCCAGCATGGTCGAGGTTCGCTCATCTCTAATCGTCACCTTTGACACTAGGCTACATAGGGGTTATACACAGGATATGTCATACATGTCTCCTAGATGTAAGTCTCACCTCTGGGACCTGCACCTATCTTTAGATCGAGCGCTCTTCAGCCCCCTATGTCCAGTATACAGCCCCCAGAGAGGTGGTTGGAAAACCAAAACAGCCGAATCTTGGCAAGTTACACAATTTGTGTAATCCCAGAGGGACTGTCCAAAATAGAATATGAAAAGTTGTTAACCAGACTTTTAAGACTTTTACTAACCCATCCATACTACAATATTAAAGGGAATCTGTCAGTTGTCCAGTTCATACACCATTGGATACAAAAGCAAGCTGTACCTTTTCTGGAGCTGATGATGGTTGCCAAATCTCTTTTGTATTTCTCAGCCAAGTGACAAGAAGGCAGGGCCTAGCTGCTCAACCCCCTGCTTGTACTCACCTTCCAGCCCCTTCCTGCCCCCCCCCCCTTCAAGCCCCTTCCATACAGAGCATTGTACACCAGTTAGTGAGAGGTTGGAAGATGAGGGCAGGTGCAGAAATAAAAAGGCGAAAGACAATTTTAAAAGTTTTTCAACCACCACCAGGTTCCAGGAAAAATACAGTTTACTTTTACACCCGAACAGCTATCCAATGGTGTATGCAACGCTAAACAGCAAATAGAGCTGACATATTCACTTCAAAGGGGTTGGCTGGACAGCAGAAAAGGTCCTACCTGGTCTTTTCCCTGGTGTTCCACTTACCCCCTCCGGCCATCTTGGAATTATAGCAACCGAGATTAGAGGAGCATGTGCATGTCAGGCGTAGGCAAGGTTTAAAAGGTTTAAATCTTGTGATTGGTGGTGGTGGGGGTCTGAACACCTAAGCTGGGTTCACACTACAAATATATTTCAGTCAGTATTGTGGTCCTCATATTGCAACCAAAACCAGGAGTGGATTAAAAACACAGAAAGGATCTGTTCACACAATGTTGAAATTGAGTGGATGGCCGCTATTTAATGGAAAGTATTTGCTGTTATTTTAAAACAACGGCTGTTATATTGAAATAATGGCCATTATTTACTGTTATATGGCGGCCATCCACTCAATTTCACCATTGTGTGAACAGAGCCTTTCTGTGTTTTTAATCCACTCCTGGTTTTGGTTGCAATATGAGGACCACAATACTGACTGAAATATACGTAGTGTGAACCCAGCTTTACTTTGTACGTTTTTTTATGCTGCAATGACCCTTTACATTTTATTTCTTTAGGTAACAAATACAAATCATGTATCAGTCCTCTTGCACTGTATCAAAGTAACAGTTTGTAAGGCTGAAAAACATCCATTGCAACCTATTACCCAGCAGGGTTAATCCAGAGGAAGGCAAAAGTAACCCTGTAAGGTACAATGGGTATGCAATTTTACTCATTTTAAAGTAAAATAAAAACTCCCCTGACTCCAAATCGGTCAATCAGAATAATCTCCTGGGTCAGCAATGCTTTTTCCCCTGGTAGAAGGTTCTGTAGGCTCACTGCCCTGGCAGGAAAGAACCCCTTCCTGTGCTGGTGTGCAGGGAATTTGATTCTAGGGGCCCATCCTACATACACCAGATATACCCAGCGCCAAACCTTTCATATTACTATAGCAACTTTGCATAGAGCTGAATATGTGACCAGTGATGCTAGCTCACCACTAGTAGCAATATAATAGCAATAGCATAGCATGCTACTTAAAGGGGTTATCGAGCGAAAATCTATTTCTTTCAAATTACCTGGCTTCAAAAAGTTATATAGATTTGTAATTTACTTCTATTTAAAAATCTCAAGTCTTCCCATACTTATCAGCTACTGTAGGTCCTGCAGGAAATGTTTTCTTTCCAGTCTGATACAGTGCTCTCTGCTGCCACCTCTGTCTGAGGAACTGAGGAACTGAATTACAAATCTATATAACTTTTTGAAACCAGTTGATTTGAAAGAAAAAGATTTTTGCTGGACAACCAATTTAGGTTTGTAGACAGGAGAAGTTCCATGAAACAAATCTCAGACAATGAGGGGGAAGAGAGTGCGGCAACATAATAAAGAAAGTATACTTCCCCAAGCCCCCTTAGCACTTCCTTAAAGGGGTTGTCCAGTGCTACAAAAACATGGCCACTTTCCCCCTACTGTTGTCTCCAGTTTGGGTGGCGTTTTGAAACTCAGTTCCATTGAAGTAAATGGAGCTTAATTGCAATCCACACCTGAACTGAAGACAACAGTAGGGGGAAAAGTGGCCATGTTTTTGTAGCACTGGATAAACCCTTTAACGATATCCGACAGCCGCCACCCTTCTGCAGCACCTCCAGCTGTGCCAAACTGTGACTGGGATGGGACACTGCTGTAGTCAATGACTGGCTGAGCGAGCAATCCATCAGCTGGTCTATGGCATTGCAGCTGGAGGAGTCAGGGGCTTGACGTACACAGAATCCAGACGAAAATTATTTCCGCCGGCTGTGGAAGAGACCTTAGAGCAACGCTACGGGGGCATGGGGACTGGTAAGTATACTTTATTATCTTCTCATTTAAGGGGAATCGGTCAGCTGTAATTAATGTTCCAAACTGCTGACGTTGTTAGATGCTGTTAGGTCAAGAAGATACATAGGGGGAGATTTATCAAACATGGTGTTAAGTGAAACTGGCTCCGTTGCCCCTAGCAACCAATCAGATTCCACCTTTCATTCCTCACAGACTCTTTGGAAAATGAAAGGTGGAATCTGATTGGTTGCTAGGGGCAACTGAGCCAGTTTCACTTTACACCATGTTTGATAAATCTCCCCAATGGTACCTAATATACCTAATATAATTGTCTGTGCTTCCATAGCACAGAAAATGCTTTTATTCTCTGGTACAAAGAGTCAAAAAGGCTTCTCCAAGCTCCTGAATAGCTGCAAGCCTGACGCCTCCTCTCTCCTCCCTCCCTGCTTAAAGGGAACCAATCAAAAACGCCTGTAACGCTATGGGAATGGGAATGTGCTGTAGCAGCACCCAGCACACTTCCCAAACATGCTTTTATACCCCCTGTCCCTGCAATGTAAAAGCCGAAAACTTACTTTATAAGCTTGGTGCCCTGTATGTAAATTACCCCCAAGTAGTCCTCTGGGTGGGGAGCTGTGGACAAATAGTCACTGTCTCCTGGGCATTCTGCAGCGCTAATCATGCCCCTCTAGGCGTAATTAGCCTGCATAATTGTGGCAACGTCACTGGAGGCGCGCTGTCCCTAACGTCAGCACGCCTACGTTCTTGCTGTGCCGCACTTGCGCAGTACAGCGGGTCCACTCTGCACTATACTGCGCAGGTGCAGAAAGCCTCAAACTCATGGCTGGAGATCCGGCAATGAGTTTGAGGCTATTTTGCACCTGCCCAGTACGGCGCAGACTGGACCTGCTGTACTGTGCATGAGCCGCACAGCAAGAACGTAGGCGTGCTGACGTTAGGGACAGCGCGCCTCCGGTGACGTTGCCACAATTATGCAGGCTAATCACGCCTAGAGGGGCATGATTAGCGCTGCAGAATGCCCAGGGGACAGTGACTATTTGTCCGCAGCTCCCCGTCCAGAGGACTACTTGGGGGTAATTTACATACAGGGCGCCAAGCTTATGAAGTAAGTTTTAGGCTTGTACATTGCAGGGACGGGGGGTTTAAAAGCATGTTTGGGAAGTGTGCTGGGTGCTGCTACAGCACATTCCCATAGCGTTACAGGCGTTTTTTAAGTGATTGGTTCCCTTTAACTGACACCTGGAAGCCCTCAGCAGGTTTAGGTGTGGGAGGGGGCATTACAAATGAGTGAACAAAACGTTTACAAACATATTTCATACAAATATGCACAATACATACACACATCATACACAGATATAAAGAAATGCACATTACCTATATACATACATAGCACATACACACACACACACACACACCATATACAGATATAAAGAAGTGCACATTAGATATATGCATAGATAATACACACACGCACCATACACACAGACTCACATGCATAATTCATGTACACACAGATTTACCTCTGGTACAGGAAAGCACCAGGTACAGCTCACATGCTGTCAGATCTGCAGCTCCAGGAGCTACTCCAAGGCCACGCTGGGCGGCTACAGCCCATATCCCTTACCTCCCCCCGTGTCCCGACTGCAAGCAGCAGCACTTAGAGCTGGAGGCAACCTGAAGGGAAGAGGTGGGGGAGAGTCCCAGGGAAAAGGAGAGGGGCTGCACTCATTCTTCACACTACATGATGCTGCCTGCCACTTTGGTCACTCCCTGCTTCTTTATAGTAATATGAAACCCCAGCTTAGTATATAGAGGCAGTGGGTAACAGGTGTGTGCAGCAGTGCTGGGAGATTATATGTCATCCTGGTGCTGCTAAACAGGAAGGCTACCTCCATCTCAGGGGCCCACAAAGGGAAAGGAGCTAATGGGGAATTCTCCTGTCCCCCTGTAGGCCAGTCTGAGCCTGGCTGTTAATTTTTTTTACTCTACAAGCCCAAGCTCCACTTTGTCGTTCTTGTACACTGGTGCCCCAAAGTGCAATAGTCTATATGTAGTCTGACAAGAGATCTGACTCCATAATCTTATTTGCCCTTGCAGTAGCCCCACTTGACTGTTGGGGAAAAGTGCAGATTTGCAGGCACATAGAAGCAAAATTAAAACACCACCGTAATGAGGGCACCAGAGGCTACAAACTGATAGAAATAGTCTCTTTCTAATTTTTTTGAGTTTTGTTTCCTCCCACACTCTAAAACAGATATGTGATTTGTGAGCCTTAATAACAACAGGGATCAATTTAAGTTCTGTACAGTGCGGTGGAATATGTTGGCGTTATATAATTAATTATTAATAAAGAGGATTGCCTTTTCATAAATCATCAGATCAGGTTTTTGTCCCTGGTGCCACAGCATCGCCATCCTCTTGGCTTACCCTCTGTCCCTGCTCTGCATGATTGACATGTGAGCCAAAGCCTTGAATGTCAGTCAATGCATGGCTGGGAGAGAGGAAGGCAGAACGGAGGTGTTGAGGCACTTGAGCAGCTTGGCCCCACCTTTTTGATATTTCAGCCAGTTAAAAAACACGATTTTACAGTGACTCTGTACAGGCCGCCAAGCACCCCAAACCACTGGTACTGTTTTTTAGTCTTCACCATGCCATGTCCAGTCAGGGTCTGTCTTTCTCAAGGCGCTGGTATTATGCCTAAAAACTAATTTTATTCTAGCAGCGCGGCAAGGTGGGGTGTCCATTAGGTGGGGCCTAAAGCATCCGTACCCTAGGCCTGCACCATCTAAATCAGACCCTATTTGCAGACCCTGGGATTGAACATGGTTTGGTGAAGGCTTAAAAAACAGTGCTGGTGCTTTGGAGTGGGTGGTGACTGGTACAGATTCATTTTAAAGAAAGGCCATTAGCTTTACAAAAGGTACTGTCTATTTTATTGCCCCAATATATATCAGCCATTGCCTACAGCTCATAGTATTCAGTTGACTGACATACAGTATTCCCTTTAAATGGGCATTTTAATAAAAAAAAAAAAAATAATAATAATAAAAAAAGTCCCATTTAGGTAGAATTGTTAAAGGGGTAGTGCGGCGGTAAAGAATTATTCACAGAATAACACACATTACAAAGTTATACAACATTGTAATGTATGTTATGTCTGTGAATGGCCCCCTTCCCCGTGTCCCACCACCCCCACCCGTGTACCCGGAAGTGTGGAGCGCTATACATAGCTGTCACGTGCCGACTCGTCTCCGATCTACAGTCAGCGATGTCGTCTTCGGACAGCCGGGCCGAATCCCTCCGACCGTCCTGAGTGCCGGCCGCCCTCTGCCGCGTCATCGGCTGCTCAGCCGCGATTGGCTGAGCATAACTGTGCTCAGCCAATCGCGACTGAGCATCTGATGACGCTGAAGAGGGTGGCCGGCACTCAGGACGCTTGAAGGGATTCGGCCCGGCCGTCCGAAGACGACATCGCTGACTGAAGATCGGAGACGTGTCGGCACGTGACAGGTAATGTATAATGCACCACACTTCCGGGTACACGGGTGGGAGTGGTGGGACACGGGGAAGGGGGCCATTCACAGACATAACATACATTACAAAGTTGTATAACTTTGTAATGTGTGTTATTCTGTGAATAATTCTTTACCCCCGCACTACCCCTTTAAGTGCAGGCTCAAGATAATTCATTCTTTAGCAAAAATTACACTTCTGTGTTGTCTGTGGGTTGAGCTCTGACCATCTGAGACGGATTATGGATACACATACATATGGATATAATGGACTGACTTGTACTATTTAGTATAGTAAGTTTTGTAACTCACCCGCAGTCCTGGTAAACAGACAAATGTATTATAACGCAACCGGTCCAAAGTCCGCTCATCTCTGCTCTGTAAATATTGGACAAATATTGGACAAATGTTAGACCAAAACCCTGATATCCTATAAAAAGCCAATCAAAACAACATTATCTTGCTAGATATAAGTAAAGGCATAAATCAGTACTAGTGCTCCCCCATATTTTAGCGCCAAAAGACGGCTGTCTATTGGTAATGGCAGCTGCAAATAATGATCATGAACAGTATTTAAAGCCGTCATTATAAACAGACGGCTGTCTTTTGGCGCTAAAATGACGCCCGTCCGGAAAGACATGTACACCACAGAACACAGGTGATATAATAACCACCAGGATTATAATATGAATGCTATAGCTAACCTCAAAACCATTCCAATGAAAAGTATATGGCACAATTTAGTTACAAAGTTGGTATAATTGCATTTCGCTGTCAACGTTGTGGACAATGACACCCTAGAAAACACTTATAAATCCCCTATAACAGTAGAAGTGGCTGCACATGTGTGTCACTAATAGACGCATGGACACCTCCTCTCAGCTATGAAGAACAAGCCTTTCTTTTGAGAGGTAAATGATAGAAATGTTTTAAGTTTTCTAACTTATACACTGAACATATAGCTATGCTTTGTAATACAAAAGAATGCAGTTGGGAGGCAGGGCCGTGGAACCCTTGCTTAATCATTACCCAGACCATTAACACTAAGAGTGCCCCAGGGGTCAGAGACTATTACACAGCCCGATGCCTTTTACATGGCTCGATAATCCTGCAGGCAGGACGGCACCGGCATTGTTAACGATGTCTGTGCAGCCCTCGCTTTAACCCCTAGACGACCCTGGACGTACAGTTACGCCTTGGATGCCTGTCCCCAGATGACCTTGGACGTACTGTAGCTGTACATCCATGGCATTCCGCGGCTGCAGGGGTTAATAATACCTTATAGAGTAAAGATGGCAGTTGTTTCTCACAGCAGCCATCCTTTACTTCCATGCAGCTGCGGAATTGCCCCTGCCTCCATGATCGCTGTGATTGGCTGGTCAGCTGCCTCCACCCTTGTGATTGGCTGGTCAGCTGCCTCCACCCCTCTGCCATCCTCCCCTGTGCCACCCTCCTCCCGTGCCATCCTCCTCCCATGCCATCCTTTTCCCTTCATCCTCCACTGTCCTCCCCCCCTCTTCCCCCCGTCATCCTCCCCTTCTCCCCTGTGCCCTCCCACTGTTTTTGTGCTCCCCCCCATCTGTACCAGGCTCGTTGTTGGCATAGTGCAGGGTGATCAGCACAGCATCCTCTGTGCTGCTAGCGGTCCCCCTGCCTCTCTTTGCCCCTCAGACCGTTCCTCCGCCCCCCCCTCCTCACCTGCCCACCTTACTTGCCCACCCCTGTGCCATTCTCCCCCCTATCTCTCTTGTTCTGATTAGTGACTAATCACTGATTAGCAACAAGTGGGCACATTTTTGTAAAAAAATTTTCCCCTCTTTTTCCCCCCTTTTTTTGTGTCCGTGCTGCCCCGTGCTGCTGCCTCCGTTGTTGGTAGCATAGTGTGTGCTAGCAGTTCCTCTGCCTCTCTTTGCACCCTCAGACCTCACCTGCCCACCCCTGTGCCAGCCTCTCCCCTCTGACTCTCTTTGCCCACTCAGACTGTTTCTCCGCCACCCACCCCCTCACCTGCCCACACCTGTGCCAGCCTCTCCCCCTGACTTTCTTTGCCCACTCAGACCGTTTTTACGCCACCCACCCTCTCACCTGCCCACTTCACCTGCCCACCCCTGAGCCATCCTTCCCTTCCTGTCTCTCTTGTTCTGCTCAGTTACTAATCACTGATCAGCAACAAGTGGGCACAGTTTATTTTCTCTAAACAATTTAAAAAAACACACACACTACACATAAATAGAGTTTCCATATTTATATAATCCCCCATAGCTAAATCTTTAAAAAATGGCCAGCCTGTTTTCTTCGCCTGAAGAGGCATATGCTTTTAGTGCATCTGACACCGAAACAGCCAGTGAGGGAGAATAGGAAGATTCTACGTTCCTCGTTTCAACCTCCTCCTCCTCCTCTTCATCCAGCGATGAGGAGACCCCAAGGCGCCGAAGGCGTTCAAGGCAAACGCCTCAGGCAGCCTCTCCTTCAAGTGACCCCATCTCCATCCCAGCCCCACATACAAGTGAGCCCATCTGTGACCCCATCTCCATCCAGCCCCCCCCTCCAAGTTTTGAGCCACAGATTCCCGATTTTGTGGGACGATCGGGAATGCAATCTGACAATTTGACCCTGCAGGCTTCACTGAAATAGACTTTTTTTAAGCTCTTTTTCAGTGAAGAAGTGATAAATCTGATGGTTGTGCAAACTAATTTGCACACCCAACAGTCTCTGGCAACCCCATTGTCAAGATCGGGAGACACGAATAGGACAAGACAGTGGGCCCTGAGTCTGAACCCACCGGCTGTCCCTACCTACTTGCCTCAGTCCGCCCTAGGCGGCCGTGGACAAGGCGTTCCCTACGCTGTATATGTGGAACACTCAACAGGATAGACAAGCCGAGTCAGAACCAAATGGGCAACGCAGTACAAAATCAGTGAACAATCGGTTAGTCAAATAGTCAGGCCGGAGGTCAGATAACAAGTCGAGCAAAGCAGAGGAATTAGTAACGAGGATCGCAGGAGTAGACAGGGAAGCTGGGACTAGGGAGTTAACCTAATAGCCAGCAAGGTAATGCTGGTTCTGACTATTATATACACTGGATCAGGAGCCCGGACCAAAGGCTGCTTGGTCCGGCCTCCTGAATCCAGCTAAACAACAGCTGCGGCACTGCAGGCTGAGTGGCAGGGAAATCCGTCACTCAGCCTGAGTGGAGAAGCTGCTCAGCTGAGTTGAGCAGTGTGAACACACCCTTAGTAGAGGGCAGACATGACGGCATCAGATACTGAGGTGGAGAGTTATACTGGCCTAACAGTTGAGCAGTGTGAAAATTGGCATTTCTACTTTTCAACCACTGCAGCACATTCAGTCCAGGAAAATATATTTTTTAAATGCTCATGCACCCTACACCTCCTAAATACATTTCTTGGGTGGTGTAGTTTCTGTAATGGCATCCTTTTTTGGGGCATTCTTCTATTTATTTTTGTGAGAATGTCTGCAACTGTCAGCCAACTATGTACATGTCTAATTTATTTTTTCTCTTTTATCCCTACCTATGTGCCTGTCACCAGTGAGGTCCTGGTAGCATGAGGACTCAAAAAGGGCATTCCGGCCTCAAAAGGGCAGTCTGTCCTTTTGGAGGCTTGTCCTGTGCCCACATAGCAATTCATTTCCACACCTATATGCAAAGTGGGGTCCATATGCTCACTACACCCCTTGTTACTTCCTTGAGGGGTGTAGTTTCCATAATGGGTTCACTTGTGGGGGGGTTTCCACTGTTTTGTCTCAACATGGCCTCCGTCCTCTATTCTGGCCAAATCCAGCTTCCAAAATCCAAATGGTGCTCCTTCCCTTTGGCGGCTTTCCTTGCGCCTGCTTGGCACTTTACGGCCACATATGGGACATTTCTATAAATTGCAGAAAAAAGAGCAATATATATTGCGTGCATTTCTTTGGTAATAGGTTTTCTATTATGAGAGAAATTGGATTACAATATAATTTTTGCACATTAAGCTTTTATTTCTGTGACTTACCTAAAGGGTTAAAAAAAACTTTTTGGAATTGATTTTGAACAGTTTAGGGGGTGTAGTTTCTGAAATGGGATGATTTGTGGGAGTTTCTAAGATATAGTCCCTTTAAATTCACTTCAAACCTCAACTGGTCCCTAACAAAATCTGATTTTGAAATGTTTGCGAAAATTTGGAAAATTGTTGCTAAACTTTTAAGCTTTCTATTGACCTAAAAAATTTAAAGCAAGTTTAGAAAATGCTGGCTTCATAAAGTAGACATATTGCTAATGTTATTTAGCATCTAATGTATGTGGTATAACTATTTTTTTTTTATAGGCAGAAAATTTAAAAGTTAGAAAAATGAAAATTTTCACCATTTTTCACATTATTTCTAGATTTTTCATAAGGATTTGCTATAAATATCCACTCAAATTTACCAGTATTATAAAGTAGAATATGTCACGAGAAAACTGTCTCAGAATCATTAGGATATGTAAAAGCATCCCGACATTATTAATTCATAAGATTTGGCCCAGTCCACTGGGTCATTTTGGGCTTGGTCCTCAAAGGGTTAAGGGTTACTCCGGCACCAGTATATAGAAAATATTAAAGATGTTATGCTCACCTCTCCACACTCCCCCACTGTCCCCGGGTGTTTCTGGGTCCCTCACTGACCACAGCCACCATCTCTGCAGTGACAGCCCATTTAGCCAATCACTGTCTATGGTGCTTTTGCATCTCCTTCAATGATTGGTTGAGGGGGCTGTCACTGCAGAAATGGGTGTGTATGAGTGTATGTGGCGGAGGCAGAGGCACAGGAGGAGGACACTAGGGGAGCATAGAGAGGTGAGCAAAATATCTTAATTATTTTCTATATACCGACTTTGGAGTACCCCTTTGATAAAAAATTATTTTTAAACTTGTTGAAAGACAACAATCAGCCGACAAACAAACCATTGCTCATCCTCAGCTGATGTGGTCTTATAATCGTTCTGTGTAATAGGGTCCTTAAAGAGGATTTGCCATCTAGAAATTACCTATTGTATAAATCAAGTTTTATGTTTAAAAAATTCTTTGGAGATTTTTTTTTTTTCAAATTTTCTTTTTTACTCTCTACATTTCAAAATAATCCCCAAAACTTGTAGTTTTCATTCTGGACTTCATACTAAGCTGAGACTTCCTGTCCTGTACGGATGATTTCCCAACACAGAGAACAAGTCTCACATAGTTCTGTGTGAGGAATATCATGTTCGTTGGCTGGTTTCCATCAACACAAACTAAAGTAGATCATGGGTTGGTGCTGAAATCCTGCTTAGGAGCCAAAATTCACCCGCACTGGTGTATTTCCTGAGATTTCTTCATCCAGGGATTATGTAGGACTGGCCAGGGGATGACACAGACTCCACCTTCACCTGTTATTAGAAAAGAGAAAACATTTTGGAGACTTAGTGGAGGGGACGTGTGATCCAACATGTGGTTTCTCTTGATTCCCGTCTGTATAGCAATCTGCAGCTCATCCCTTACACCAGCATCAGAACCGTAAGATCCAGATTATCATTATTTCTATTTTCTCAGAGAATGTGAATATACTGTATGCTATGATGGAAGATTAAGGTACTGACTGTCCATATGAAGATCCTAATAGTATGTATTCTTTAGGGTTACTGTGAGTTTAGTGGCAAAACAGTATGACATATAGCTCCCCAGTAGATGGAGGAATACTGTATTTGGCTGGAAGACTTCAATGAGATGTTGACTCACAGGGTAACCACCATGAGGTGGCCCTAGACACCTTGTTGAGCAGAGCTATTTTGCATGTTTAAAGGTACTCTCTCACTAGGTTTATGCCGCCTTAAAAACTAGTGACAGAAATGTTTAACAGAGCGATGTATTACTTTCCTCATTCTGTTTAGCTGTTCTCCTCATATGCAGGAGAATGGGCTTTGAGTTGCACCACTCCTTCCATCATCAGGCTGCTGATTGACAGCAGTCTGCTTATACACGGTATATATACACAGCATAGATAGACAACTGCCAAAGAATGGCTGGTGGGAAGGGGAAGCTGGTGCTCATGAATATCGAGGACAACTGACTAAGGGCCCCCTTTTTTATGTTGCCCCCCCCCCCTCGGGCCCTCACCCGGAAGCATTTAAACGTATACTTACGTGATCCCTATTGACCAATGTATCTTCAGCCACCACCATCTTGTATCAACAACGTCATCATGACTGACAGCTTACTCGGCTCCGATTGGCTGAGCAAGCTGTCAGCCATCTGACACACTCCAGCCCCCTCTACGGCGTCAGCAGACGACTCACAGCTTGGTCAGCTCCGATTGGCTGAGCAAGCTGTAAGCCATGTGAGTCGCTAAACTGAGGGGTGGGAGTCTTAAACAGCTGAACCAGGAAGTAGTGAAGAACAGAAGACAGTGATCACTGCGTGGCCGGGTCCCGGGAAGGACGAATCCCCCCCACTGGAGTTGTCTTTTAAAGGGGTATTCCACTCAAACATAACTTTCCATATGTTGCTACCCATGGTGACTAACAATCATGTCTCTTTCCCCCAGTCCTCACACACAGTTTTTTGTGTCTTTATCAGAAAGTAGCAGCTCAGAACTGGGGTAAGGAGACTAAAGAGAATACCCCTTTAACAATCTTTTTATCCTATTGCATACAGTACAGAGGGGAAGGGCTCCTGCTGCAGACAGACACAGGACTGGGAATCAGGGTGATATGTCATTGGCATTTGTAACATTATTTGACTTGTATTCTGATATACACATAAAATAATTACCTCTCATTACTTGTCTCCTTACAGCCAATATGTGATCACCGTTCCTGCACACTTAGAGGAGGGGACTGAAGGGAAAGCCTGTATGACGTTCCTTGATCTGAAGGGGCCGATTGACATTAAACTTGAGCTGAAGAATGAAGAACAAGTTCACATTGTAGCAGAACATAAAGTAACCACTGCTGATCATTCTGACTGCTATAGCCTCCAGGTCTGTATATGTCTCCATAGTAAGGGCTTATTCCCATGCCCCGTATTCCACGGATCCTACAGATGAGGAAGCCCTGTAGTGGACTCTTTTGTTGTCCATGGAATACGGGATGTGCCGACAGAGCAATATACAATACATACTATAGAACGGGTTTCTGTTAATAGGGTTGTCCAGATAATTTTTTCACATTTAAAGCGTAACTGTTATTATTATTTTTTAATTTTTTTTGCAGAAATCAGTAGTATAAGCGATTTTAAGAAACTCTATAATAAGTTTTATTAGGCAAAAAAGCCTCTTTTTGTACTCATAAAACAATTTCCAAGCCTCCCCCCCTGACTTCTTATCTGTTCATCATCAGGCAAACCCGTCTTCATTACAGAGAAGCAAGTTAAGACAAATTCTGCTCTCTCCATTCTATCCTTATGGAGGGGGGAGGGGCCGAGGGAGATGAGTGAGCAGGAAGAGGAGACATGAAGGTCAGCTGTTTGTAGACTGTCTTGGCACCTAAAACGGTGGATTCAGAGGTCAAAGGTCAGTGCTTATCTAGGAACTTGCTGAGAGAAGATTGCAGGGTGTTGTGCTGTGCAGGACTGCTCCATGCTCACTCACTCCTCTCAGCCCCTCCCCTCTCCATAGAGCATAATGGACACAGAAATACTGCTTCTCCTGAAGTGAGGGAGAAGCTAGGAAAACATCTTTTTGAGTACAAAAGGAAACTCTTTTTGGTAAATAAAACCTATTACAGAGTCTCTTAAAATCGCTTGTACTATTGGTATTTATTGTTTTCAGAAAAATTACCCTGAAATGACAGTTACGCTTTAAAAGTGTTCAGGTTGAGAGAAAAAAAAAATTAAAGGGGTATTCCTATCTAAATTAACATAGTTGAACTTGTAAGGCTCGTCAAAGTAAAATAATTTGGTGAATACATTCATTTTGCAAACTTTCCTCCTTCTCCTGATATGCTGCTCCTCCACTCCCATTGTTGACCGGCCACCACTCTGCTCTAAAAGCAGTGGTCTGGCTATAAAGTAGAGTGCTGGTTGGTAATCTAGACAACTAGCTGTCTACTATGAGAGGGAAAGAGCGCCATATCAAGAGATGGAGGCAAATTTGCTAAATTAATGAAATTTGCAAAAATATTTAACTTGACGATCATACTCCTTTAGGGAATGTTCACACTTACCGGATCTGCAGCTTATTTTCTGCTGCAGATCCGCAGCAGATTTCATTTAAATAATTGAACACAGCATCAAATCTGCACCATAAAATCTGCTGCGGATCTACACTCTTAAAGAAGTTGTTCACCAAACATTTTTTTTCTTTCAGATCAACTGGTGTCAGAAAGTGCCAGAGATTTGTAATTTACCTCTATAAAAAATCTTAAGTCTTCCAGTATTTATGAGCTGCTGTATGTCCTGCACAAAGTGGTGTATTCTTTCCAGTCTGACACAGTGCTCTCTGCTGCCCCCTCTGTCCATGTCAGGAACTGTCCAGAGCAGGAGCAAATCCCCATAGAAACCCTCTCTTGCTCTCCAAACTGGAAAGAATACACCACTTCCTGCAGGACATACAGCAGCTGATAAGTTCTGGAAGATTTGATTATAAATCTATGGCAATTTCTGGCACAAGTTGACTTGAAATAAATCGTTTTAGGTGAACTATTACTTTAAATACAGTATCTGTAATATTGCGAAGCAATTTGACGTTGTGTGCGTGTCATATATTTACCTGGTCGCTCTGCAGCACTGCAGAGGCAGAGGCAGGCTGACATTCCCATACATAAGCAGCCTATCAGCAGTAGGGGGCAGGAGCGAAGCTGTGCAGAAGCACAGAGCCAATCGTGAGCTGCCAGGCGCAAATCAGGGGCGGTGGACTTAAACGAGCAGCAACGAGGCTCCATAGCTGCCAGTGATAGTTTTGCCTTGCTTTACTACACCAGCATTACTCTGTGTTCTGACCTCTGCCTTTTTTACTGACTTTGGCTTGTTATCTGATTTTGTACCTCGCTCCTGACAGTGTTTCTGACCTTGGCCTGTTTAAACGGTATTCCCTTTGTATTGTGATTTTGTACTGTTTTGCTATCTTGGATTTGACCTCTGGCTTGTTTTCTGACTGTGATTTTGGTTCTGATTTGTGGTTTATACGTACCTGGCTGGTTTGACTTGGACTGCTGACTTTTCTCCTTGTCTGGCCCTGCACTTAGCAGCGTAGGGACTGCCGTCCAGTTGGGGTCTGTCACCTAGGGCAGTACGTCCAAGTAGGTAGGGACAGTGGGCTGGGTTCAATTAGGGCTCACTCTTCTGATAACTGTCTGATAACTCTACTAAAAAGGTCCATAATCCTGCGGGTCCATCACACTACCATGGCAGATCGTACACACCTGGAAATAAGTAATGAAGGTTCCTATTGGATAAAACAGTATATTGCAAAATGCTATAAAGTTTTATAATACATAAACCATAATATCAAGGCATTGGTGACCTAATCACACAAGACAAAAAACGATGACAGAAAATGTACTTCTATTTCTTATTAGGTCCCAAAAATAAGAGCTGATTGGTCAGTCTGGGCCTTACGTGTATCTGCACATGGAGAGAATATCAATGTGGATGACACCAAGAAAGTTGTTATTATCAAAAGAGCGGATGAGTGCGTCATCCAGACCGATAAATCCACTTACAAGCCAGGGGATATAGGTAAAAGACAACACACACTCCTTACTTTGGCTTCAAAACTGCATAAAATGACATCAAGACAGTATGTATGAAAATATTCTTACGGTCAGAGCGAATATTTTCGTCATGGCTGTCCATGTAGTTCTATGCTTCAAAGCAGAAAACCTAGTTAGTCTTCTAGGGGATTGAATGACTCCAGTTGTCAAGTATGTTCCAATGGGTTATAATCTGAGGATGTCACATATTGAGGAAATCTGAAGAAAAATCTGCTGCACTCCAGAATCTGTACACTACTATAGGTGACATGATGAGGGAGAAGAGGTCGTCTTTGCAAGGTGCTATGAGCGGGAAAAAAAAAAAAAAAAAGCCACACAGCAAGAAAAGGGTTACACTAAGCCCTGCTGCTACAGAAATGAGAGGGAAGCCTTGATTTACCTTAAAGACAATGTACCATCACCACTACTGAGATTATAACCCCTTCCCTCGGTGATGCGGCCCTGCTTGAGTCTTATAGAGATGCCTCACTGTGGGAAAAGGGGTGTTGGGAAAAGGGGTGTTATCGTCACACTTGAAGGCGTCGGGCCTGCCCCCAGGTCTTTAAACCAAGCACAAAATGACACCAAGCAAGGGAACCAGGGAGCGTTTTGAAAAAAGACTGCGCCACTGGGATCCCCATGTTGGAAATTTCAGTGGTGGTCATGGTATATTCGCTTTTTACAGTGCAGA